>NW_027062705.1:152394-292787 GCF_032884065.1 Artemia franciscana
CAGCAAAGGTAATTGGCCTAGAACAAAGAGCTTTAATGACATCTCTCAGTAAACTATACGACTGACCACTCGCTCAATCTTTAATGTAAATTGATTACTTGAGGTTAGGTTTAAAGAAAGTGAAGACAGCATTAAAATATGAACTAAGGAAATGTGAAGAGGAGGACATGGATAAAACTTCCAAGGATCCGAAAGATGACGCTAGAAGGCATAACAGTAAAATATCTTACTGGCAAGCTAATAAATTGAGAGGGAGTAGTCAATCCGTACTTATCCTAGTTAAAGATAGGAACGTGTCCACAATTATTGGTAAGGAAATTGTTAAAGAGAGATGGGCAGAACATTTTGAGAATGTACTAAGCCGAGATACAGTTGCTGTAAAAGATAAAGAGGAAAATGAAAAAGTTTGTGATACATTGGATGTGAAGGAAGATTTATTTTGTGAGGAAGAATTAGACAGTACTAAGAGGATTAAAAAATAATGAGGCTCCCGGTGCCGATAGTTTGGTAAATGGGCTTCTTAAATATGGCGACTCTGTGGTTAGAAATAAGTTAGTGAAGTTTATTAATATGATTTTGGAAAAATGGGAAGTATGTAACGATTTTAAGAAAACCTTAATTTAACCACTGTATAAAAAAGGTGATAAGAATGGGTGTCGTAATTATAGAAGTATTAGCATGGTATCTGTAGGTAGCAAATTATTTATTAATAGGATAGTTTTCTCAACTGAGAGATGCTGTAAACAAAGTTTTAAGAGAAGAACAGCGTGGTTTTAGAAAAGGGAGAGGAGGTATCGACCAAATTTTTACTCTCAATTTAATAATTGAGAAGTGCCTTAGTTGTCAAACACCTTTGGTCCTTGTTTTTATAGAAAATGTACAAGCGTTCGATTCTGTTAATAGAAAAACTTCAGCAAAGGTCTTATCCTTGTATGGTATACCAGAAAAATACATTAAAGTGATTTGTGCTGTTGTTCGAGAATAATACTGCTGCGGTTATTGTAGGAAATGAGGTTAGCAACTGGTTTTGTGTTAAATCAGGAGCTACGTAGGGTTGTATTCTAATCCCCCTTTATATAGATCATTTTAATGGACTTTGTCTTAAGGAACACAGGAAAGTCAATGGGAGACCACGGAAGCAAATGGGGAGAAAATGTTTGGTGTTTCTTAGATGAGGGCCGTTCCTATCGAAGGAAATATCGTAGAAAGTTTTAATGTTTCTCATGTCTTTCAGTTAAAAAAAAAACTTTTTATTTATTTACTCTCCTATCGTTTTTTAAATAACGCCAAAGATATCTGGCTTCACCTCCACGGAAAAACCCCCCTTCCCACAGAAATATCCTATGGACAATTCAAACCTGGCGAAAATTTATCCTTACCATCCACGTGCGTAAAGTTGAATCGGTAAAGAGGAAACAAGACATACAAAGAAATTTTGTATAGGAATTCTGGTAAATTAACCCAGCGGAAAATGTCCCCTGAAAAGTTCACCCCCTGGAAACTCCCCTTTCCATGGACAATTCTTCCTGTGCAAAGTCCTCCCAGCAAAAAATTTGTCCTTGCCTCCCCACCCAAAAACTGTATGAATGCTTCCTAAAAGCAAAGACTATACGTAAATAATAGACAAATTTTATAACTTAGAAACCTTTCCCCAGGGCTTTAGGGGTCTTTTTATCTCCAAAGAAATATTTATTTGTCGTTTCAACTATGCTGAACAAAACAGCTTTTCAATATTTTGATGGGATGATTTTGGGAAAAAAAAGTCTTGTGTGAGGAGGCCTAGTTGTCCTCTAATTTTTTGGTCACTTAAAAATGGCACTAGAACTTTCATTTCCTTCAGAATAAGCCCACTCCCGGCATTCTAGACCCACGGGTTCGATGCAATCACTCATGGGGAAAAAAGTAAATAAACATGCATTCGTGATCGTTCTTGTGTCAAAAATAAAAAAAATTCCGTATTTTTGCAAATATGAGCCTGAAACCTCTACAGTATGATTTTTGATACGTTGGATTTAATGATGCGATGTTCATCAAATTTCTATGACTTTTGGGGGGCTTTCCCCCTTCTTTGAAAATCAGACAAATCTTCTTAGGCTCGTAGCTTTTGATGGGTAGAACTAAATTTAATGAAACTTATACATTTATAATCAGCAAAATAATCCCGCTCTTTTGATATATCTATTGGCATAAATATTCCATCTTTTAGAGTTTCGTTTGCTATAACAGCGGTAACTAAGGCGTATCCAGGATTTTTTTTGGGGGTGGGGGGGGGGGTGTAAAAGAAAAAAGCTTTACAGAACGCGCCAAGATTTGTCTATATCCACTTTTGTTACTTTTATACGAGGCAGACCAAAATTTGGTGGGATTGGGGGTGTCCACCCTGGTTATCCTTCTCCTTGATTCAGCCTTTAGCGGAAATATCATTTTTTCTTTTCCCTACTCTCCCCAGCTAATATTGAGTCATGGTGCATTGTAGAGGACCTGATGAAGTTGTTTCATTTTATTGGTGGCGGAATTCACTGCGTAAAGATGAAATCCTTGGCGTATTGTTTGAAATATTGTTTTGGTTCTTCTCCTGTAATGGTTCTATCTCCTGTAACAAAGCAAATATTGTTTTGGTTCTATATCCTGTAAAACCAAGAAAACAGAAATCAACCAACAGGTGTCCAAGAAGGAAAATTCCTGAACAGTGACGAACTTTCGTTCCTTCGCCTAATTGGATTCCTGCATTTCATCGGCTTTTTCTGCTTTTGCCTCCTCCGGCAAAGCCACTCTGCCAGAATAATGCCTAATGTTAAAAGACAAAATCTGGCGAAGTCACTGCATACTTGTCAAACTATTTGACAAGAGTTGATGACAGCAGTCAATCAGTCACATCAATCGAGCCGGTGATTGACAAACCTTTTCTTGGATCGTCACATGATTCTAGAAGAGTGACAAATTAAATAGGTAACTGCGGTGCAATAAAGAATAATTGTTAGATTTTAAAATACTGCCAACAGTAATCGGAGGTGCCGCTTATATCTGTGTGTATGTTTAAATTAGGCTTAATGACGGTGGGAAATCGACAAATTGTTTATTTGATTGTAGTCTAATTTTAGACGCTTGACAAAATGAATAAGTATTAGATTTTGAATAATAGCCATCCATTTTAAATCGGGCGGGGTGTTTAAAACGTCCATATTGATGGTGGGAGGTTGACTGATCCATTTTTTGATTGTCATGTTATTATTCCTGAATCCTGATTAGCAAATCAATTAGATCTGTGAAGAATAATTATGGTGTAAGCTATTTAAATGAAGTGCGACCATAGACAATGATAAGGACGGGGATGGCATCTAAATATACTTGCGCTGTGGCCCTCTTGCGCAAATACCGTTGGATTTCGTCTCTAGCTTATAATGTTCTTTGAAAATAATTGCTTTGCTATTTAATAAAATAAGCAGTGGTGCAAAGAGTAGGATGTTGAAGGGGTGTCATCTCTCCTTGCAAACAAATATTTTCTGTTTGTTTCTAATTTTTTTGCCACTCTTCGTTTTCTTTCTAAAAACCTTGTTTCCTAAATTTAAATCGGTACTTGTGTATTATCCCGAACGTTGTCGAAAAGTGAAGTTTAGTTAATCATAATGGAATACACCAAAATACGATGAAGATATAATACTTTAGAAACAAAATTATGGAAAATACAACAAAGAATTATGGAAAGCAAGCTGCCTAGAACGCATTAGATTAAATACCTAACCTTACCCCTAACCACCTCTATTTGTTAAGCATTTAAATAAAATAGACCTTCATCATAGTTCTTCCCACTCAGACTAAGCTAATTATAACTGGTTGGAATCAGACAAACCGGTTTTTCTAAGATCAACCAGAGCAAACTTCTCGAGTGTGTTGGGGATAATACGCAAGTACCTTTAAGTCATTGTATAACTCAATTCCATTCTCTTAAGTGCGGTTAAGAAATCACAAGTAATAATTTTAGATAAAGAGTTGGGAGTTGAGGACGTGGTTGTCCTCCTGGTTTGTAGTATGATTTGTGTTTTGTTTAATCTTTATGGCTGCTACTTACTTTGATTTAGTAGCCCCGTAGTATTAGTAGCCCCGTAGTTATTGTGATAGTCTATATACAGGAATTTATTTCATTTCTACGATATTAATTAATTACTAATTAATTACTAATTAAGTACTAATCAAGACACTTTGTCACTTTCAGTGTGCCCGACATGGAATAAACACCGTTTTGATTAGTCGATCTCTTAACAAGCTGCAGAATGTCGCCTTAGAAATAGGTAAGAAACTATTCATTAAAACAATTAGCATCAAAATCATAAGGAACAGTGTTATTTTCAGTCTAGTTTACATTTCCTTCAAGTTTTGAAAGCCTGGAGCCCAAACTCTTCCATTATGTTTAACTTCGTTCTTTTGATCGATTAATCATGTCCCTCGGCTCCTTGTTTTTGGGGTATAAAACACAGAAAATGTGATGATATTCTTAAATTCAAATTAGCTTCTATATTTGTTTTAAAGTAAAACTGAAAACATTTAAACCAAGTCCGGCGCAAAAATAATCATATAGTGTGTCTTTATTCGTTAGCAATTTGTCCCATTTCTAAACGCAAGGACAATAGAGGTGTTTCTGTCCTCCAAATTTCTACCAACCATTAATTAGTTTGCGGACAGAGAATTGATAACTAAGATAAATATATGGTAGCTATTCGCAGAAGCATGTTCACGGGAGCAAAAATGTGATCTTCAAATGAAAAGAGAGCTTTAGAAACTTCATGTTCGAAATCCATCCGCAATTGTCTGCAATAGGACCTCCACTATCTAAATCATTTTACTAACATTTTTTTAGAATAAAGTTAATAACTGCAGTTGTTCTGTCAAAATTCTAATAAATATAATTTCAATGTCTGTCAAGTAGGCAAATTTCTGAGACTTGGAAATAAGAAGAGGATTAATATATAAACTTGGCAATACCTTCCCATAGTGTGTTTTTGACCCTGGATTACTGAAAGTTTCATTTTACTAACCTAGCCCCTTTCCAAGATAGCAAAAAGTAGCTAAACTAGAGCCAAAAATCTAAGCTTTGCATCAATATGGCTATAATTAAAATCATTTAACATCAAAGACTTGAAATTATTACTTTATTGACTTACCTACAAGGACCTCTTTTTGGGAATACCAATCCTTTTTGGAAAACGTTATAGAAAAAACAACAGATAAAACTAGAAAAAAACTCGCATTTAAACAGAAACCAATATGGGAGACATTTTCCTTAGTTACTTCTTATTTTGTCTTTGTTGCATGTTGAGTTGTTGCCATGTTTCTTTTTTGTGTTTTTCATTTTTCTTTTTTGATGGAACAGGTCTAATGAATCAAAGAAAAAGTTTTTAAATGTCCGACTTTTAAAGATTGCTTTGCTGTCTAGAGTCTCTTTAGTTTCAAACTGTCTTTCTCTTATAATTTCTTATCAGATTTTAAGTATATTTCCCCTGCTCTCTACATAATTTGTTTAATTTAATCTCTTATTAGTTTGCTTTTTGATAAATCTATTTGTTTAGGTATGTTTGACTAAAAGAAAAAAAAATGTTCATTGGCATAGTTTCATAGAAGTATTTAATGCTTACGAAGCTTTAAATGTAAAAAACCAGAGCTGAGGAGATGGAAAAGCGGAAATGACATACCGATAAAGGAAATGGAGTCAAGTTTTCATAAATTCATGCTCAAAAGTTTGCAATCTGAAGCAGATCTTGGGCAGGTCACATATTCAAAGGGGCTGAGAAGGAGCAACTCACTATTGTTATTTGTCCCCCCCCCCCGCCTAAGGTTTAGTCGTATATTTTTATGTTTACATTATGAAAAAATTCTTCTTCTAAATTTTGGAAAATACTTTATGTGTTTGTAACTAAAAAATTGAAAACAAGTCCTTGCCCCCCCCCGCCTATATTTTGACCCCTTCTGTAAAAAGGCATATTTGAAACAAACCTTTAAATTTTCTAAGCTCTTGTCTTCTTCAGATTTTTCTTCTGTTTATTAGTGTTGTTTAACTTTTATTTTGTTATTTATATTATTTCTTCTTGTGTAGGAAATTTTTCTAATTTTGAAAAGTTGTCAAAATAAGCAATCTCCAGCTCTACAAAAAGAAATAACACACGAACTGATGAGTGATGAATCATATGAATCGTGAAAACTCACTATTTCAGATTTATGAATAAATTCTGAAGGCTACTATTATGAGCTTTTAAATGCCATCATTAGATAGGCATTAATCCAAAATATTTGGTTATGACGGTTTTTTTCTAACAGAAAGTAGTAGTTAGGCCTAAGCTTTTCCTAATTACTTAGTCATTGTGACTAGACTCGCAATTTAGTCCGGCAATATAAGAAAAATATTTTTTTTTGGGGGGGGGGGAGGGAGATATCAGGATCTTTGACTTGGTTTAACCTGACTTCTGTAATCCTTACAAAACTTGGCAACTAATTAAAAAAAAATGGACATTCATATTAGCCCATCCGTTTTTGCTGCAAACATAGGTCACGTTTGAGCTCATTACATTTTCTCCCCTTATAGTAAACCCTGCGAAATCAAGTTCAAATCTACACGGTTCTTACGCGTCTTCACCCATTTTCAGTCAATGGTTTCCATATTAGAGGGACACTCGATTTACAGACTCAAGTCACGTTTTGAAAATAAACACAACTTACTTTTGTTCTGTTTTAGTCTTTAATTGTCACATTGTACATAAACTTTAATTTTTCTTTGCCATTTTAGTTACTTTCTGCAACATAAAGGTGCCATATTAACTTTTTATTTCTCTCCATTTGATATTCTTTCGGTTAAGTAGATAGCTTCATATATTTCCGGCTAAGGCGCCTGTTTTAGTTTCCTAAGTCACTCTACATTAGTGGGGAGGAGCCGGGGATCCCAGGCTTCATGAGCAGTATATAAGCTCGGACATTATGGATATTAAATCAGTTTAGAAGAGTTAGTTTTTTGTTTTATTCAGATTATGATCCTAATTGTAATGAATCAAATGAACATGATATTATGGGAAATGAAGACCCTCTTGTTTCACCCTTTCAAAATGACTCAGATTAGGAAGTTTTTCATCGATCAGATTTATAAGAGTTCTATAAATCTCATCATGGAGAGTCGGTGGCCAGCGTTTACCCCCCTCCCCCACGTGGATAATAAGCCTTTCCAAATTTGAGAAATTATTTGAGTTCTGTATTCGTATTTTCCGTAGGGGGAAAGAATCATGGTACTTATGGGTTATACGTCACTCACTCAAGTTAACGTTGTGTAAAACTCGAGAACAAACCAGTTTCTTCGTTAGTTTCTTTCAGCTTAGCGAGAGACAAGAAAAAGATAAGTGAAAGAATTGATGAGAAATATACAATTTGGGATGTATATTTGTACATAGGGTGGGGAGGGAAGTATTTGGAAAGTTTGAAGTCATAAAACAATTTTTACTTCATAACATGCAGAATAATGGTACTTAACACATCTTTGCAAATATGTAGCTCAATTGTTTTCTTTTGTAACGAAGAAACCGGTTTGTTTTCGAATTTTACACGTCGTTAATTTGAGGGAGTGGCGTATGATACAGAATTACCGGAATTTTTAATGGAGAGAGCCGCATTTCTCGATATTATTTAAAAACGATCAGAAATTAAATAAAAAACAAGTTTTTCAACTGAAAGTAAGGAGTATCATCAAACCTTAAAACGAGCTGAAATTATTACTTCTAAGAAAGAGGTTGCCTCCTCCTTAAGACCTCGCTCTTTGTGCTACAGTTTTTTTTTAGGATTTTGAAACAAAATAGTTAAAATAGAAGTGGTTCTGAAAATCAAATAAATAAAAAATTTCAGATTGTAATAACGAAAAATTTTGCTATTATATTATTGAATTCAAAATTCAATAATATAATACCAACTAATATAATATAATATTACTAATATAACATATAATATCTAATAAACTATATATATAATCTAATAAACTATATATAATATCTAATAAACTAATATAACTAATATAATATCAATAATATAAGACCAATAATATAATATAATATTGAACTCACCAACAGGGTTGCCACCTTTAGCACAAAAGTGCTATTTTAGGATTGGGTACTGTTCTAATTAAACGGTCACTGTTTTTCAGGAATCGTTAATTAATTTCTAATTCTTAAAGAATTAGGACAAAAAGTCAAAACTTTAAAGTACAGCGTCTTAACAGGGGTTTAAAGTACAGCGTCTCCACATGCAAAATGTGTCAGGTACAGTTATTCTGCTTAATATGAAGTAGGAATTGTTTTCTGACTTCAAACTGTCCAAATACTTTAACCCCCCCCCCTAGTTGCAAATATATAGCCCAAAATGTACATTCCCCATCTATTTTGTTACTTGTCTTTGACTTGTCTCGTGCTAAGCTGAAAGAAACTAATGGAAAACCCGGTTTGTTTTTGAGTTTTACACAAACGTAAACTTGAGTGATTGGCGCATAATACACAAGTACCACAATCCCTTCCCCCTACAGAAAAAAAAACTTCCAAAGTCGGAGAGCCTTCTTTTCCACAGGGGGGGGGGGGGGTAAACACCTGAAAGTTTATTTTTCCTAACGTAACCCCTTTCTGAGATAGCAAGAAGTCAATCAACTAGAATTTTACCCTTTTTTAATTTATTGTGCAAGTAAAGGGGATATTCGATCTGTTTACAGCGCTTAAATCAGCTAAAAGTCATACGTCACTATGACTATATGACTATATATAAATCCCCAATACATTTGCTCCTATGTGCGCATATATTAGTTAAGAAACTGGTTTCTTTTACTGTATATTGTGATCCTCTGGGAAGTACTTGTCATAGGAGAAGTAACTTAGACAGAGTAAACAGAAAAGTCGTGACATTAAGTAAATGGTCATTCACCTCAATTTGACTGTGTAATGTACGATTCAGTATGATTACATAAAGTTCTCCCCTTTTATTAGAAACTGCTCTTACAAAAGGTAGCAAATTTTGTCCAGCAAAAACGACCGAGCGACGTCGTGTGAATTAGGGTGACATCTCTTAGGTGAAAACAGGATTCTCTAAAATCTTCCAAGAAAAATTCCTCTATCTAATCAGATATAAATCTATTTCAACTACGTAAAAAAAAAGTGCAAATCGAATACTTTCTTTGATGTTTAAACATTAAGCTTTGGTTTGTTTTGAACGCGATTTTGTCGACCGGGAAACGGATTTTCCAACCGTGGTCCTTCATGTGCCGTGGACGTAAGACCCAGATGCAGAGGTGGAATTCGAACTCTGTCAGTACCTGACTAGAGATTTGGTAAAAGTTTCAAATGATTGCACTCATTTCCTTGCAGTTACCTCAATACGATATCGTTTTGTAATTATCCATGATTTCATAGCTTGTCCAAAGTTCTAGTTCTATTTGAAGGGATATTACACTCAATGCGGAAGAGGTGGGGGTACTAGATATAGAAAAAGGTCTTTATAATGCAGTCATAAAATATATAGAATTTTCTGTTTCTTAGCTTTGCCTGATACGCATCACAGAATTCAGTGGGGTGACATTTCGGAATGCAAAATTTAAGAAAAGCCGATAAAAGGGATAGAATAAGCAAATAATCCGAAAAACTCGAAAAACCAGGGGTAATTTTTTTTAAACTCAAATTTTGAAATGTATCAGCAAGAAGTGTCCAATTGCTCCTCAAGAACTTGAGCAACATATTTCGTTTGAGTACCTAATGTAGCATATTTCCTTGTAGAATCAAGATATGACGTAAAAACTAAGACTATTGACGTGGACTTTACAAATGGCCCTGAAATTTTTGAGAAAATCGCAAAAAACATCGAAGGGCTGGACATTGGAATTCTTATCAACAACGTGGGGATGTCTTACAGCTACCCAGAGTTTTTGGACCAGGTAAGCTCTATATATATATTTATATTGTCGAAACTTGATGAGGGGGGGGGGGTCGACTTTTCACCAGTTATGAATTTCGTAAAAAAAAAAGAAAATTATAAGAGCCATATTTTAAAGGAAGGGAAGTCAATTAGAAAAAGTAAATAAGTCACCTAACTTCCAGGAGAGGACTCAGGAGTGAAGGCTCCCTCCTACATCTGTGTGTGTCTATTAACGAAAGTTTGTTCGTCCAAGGGTCGGCGTCCAGGAAGGTGCAAAAAAGTATCGGTGGCAAAAGATTTGAATTTAAACCGTTTCTCAAGGAAAGAAATACAGATGTGACACATTTGGAAAAAAAGAGTACGTTTTAGGAGCCAAATAGGGTAAAGGGGGGTGGCCATTCAAGGGTCTGAGTTTAAGCCATTGGGCTACAAATATCAGTTTGACAAGAAATGTTACATAGCGGCTTTACCGCGGCCAATTAGTACAGACGTCACTCATTTATTTGTGCGTTTGATTTTTATCTCCTTCTTACTTCTGTTTTGCTATTAGCTTTTCATTATTTTTCGTCTGTTATTCTTTTTCATTAAAGTTCTACTTTGTCTTCAGTTTGTTCCTATTTCTCCAATTCTTCTTTGCCTGTTCTATTCATTTGTGGCTTGTTACCAAACATACGCGATAATTATCCTTTTCACTTTTTGAACTTGGTCGGCCTGTAGCTGTGACAGTAGTTATTCTTGGATAGGGGGACACTCCCTCCTATAAAACTTATTCTCCCTTAGGAAAACCTCCAAAAACTAGATAAAACTAAGATTCAGGGAAATTTTTCAAACTTACCCCTTATTCTCCCTCTAACCTACAAGCTGACTTCACAGGGAACATCCCTAGATATGCCCATGCTCAGATTCCTGTTTCTCTTTTTCGTTATGGTTTGTCATTTCGGCTTTCACTCTTTTGTGTCGAATAGAGAAAATAAAAAAAACATTCCCGAGTGAATGTAATGATCGAAATTAAAAATAAAACGAATGGAAACTACTCCACATTTTATGGGGTCCTTCACCATCCATGTCCATTTGCCAAATTTGTTTTAGAGTTTTAACAATAGCTCTTATAAAATTTCAACCGCCGTTGTGTTTGTGCGGTCGTTCTCAAGGAATTGGGGCCAAAATAAAAAGCAGGGGGTTGAGGTAAAGGAGGTCCCTCCGAAGGAATAACATGTTCGTTTTAAGTTTTAAGATAGCTTCTTACTGTCATTTGAAAGAAATTTTTTTTGCTAAATTTCCGTCCATTTTGCAAATGCAGGGAGAGATCTTACCCCTCAAACTTTTACGAAGCTTCGGGAAAACGAGCCCGGGAAAACGAGCCCGTTTATTGTTCTTACATTATTAAGTGCTATAGCAGGAATCTTCTGCAGGCCATTTACTCTGCCAAGTGTCACTTGAAACGGTTTCATTACAAGGAATAACGAAAAACGGGCGAATATTGAAAAAATAAATATTGCATAACGAGCGCCTGTTCTCTTTGCTGAACTCATTTTTTTCCAGTGTTACAGCTTGCAATTTACTCCGACTCTTATCTAACCCGTTTCGTTTAATTAACTATTGTTTTATGTGATAAATTCGGGAAAACGAGTAAATTCTTTTGCTTCGGGAAAACGAGCCCGTTTATTGTTCTTACATTATTAAGTGATCTATTGTTTACAAAAATTTAGTCATCTTTAGTAAAGACTGCGTTAGTGTTAGCCATCTTTAGGGAAGACTGCCATCTTTAGGCAGTCTTAACTTAAACTGCCATCATTAGAAGTCTTAGCTTAAATTTAGCCATCCTTAGGAAAGACTGCGATAGCCATTACTGTCTCTGAAACTGGAAAGCTCGTTGTATAGTTTGTTGATAAATTAAATTTGATTGCCTGGCCCAGAATTTTCACTCGATGGATTTTTGGCACCATTTGGGCGAAAATTGTCTTTCCATGCCACAGAATGGCAGAAAATACTAATTTGTTTCAGCACAATCTTTTTTAGTAATTGAAATATTCAGTACATTGGTCATTTTTTTCTATTGAGTCTACTTCCGACAATCTGGAACCATTGCTTCCATACAAACATCACGAAAAACAAAACAAATGAATACGAATCAGTGACCAACCTTTTCGGATGAAATAAAAAATTCAAATCTCTGTCGATAAGAGCTTGATACTTCTACAACAGAATTATCTGAAAACCTGAATTGAATGGCGTAGTTTTAATCCAAATCACTCGCACGTTTTGAGCTGCTCCCCCCTTTCTGATAAAGGGGGAGAGCCGAAATGCTTGTCCGACTCGTAAAGACGTAACAAAAAACATATAAACAAAAGTTTTTATAACCCCCTCCCCCACTGAAAATTCCTGGATACGGCCCTGTATGTAACCTACCTGTATATATCTTGTCAACGTGTTATCAATTTTTATTTCTTTGTACAAGGCACAGGGTCGTTGTTCCTACTCGTAGGAACAACATAATGTGAGCTTCGTCTATAAAGACAAACTAGGGTTATTTAAATTTTAGTATCCCTTATAGATGAAAAGATTTTTGAAAAAGAACCTGCAACATTTATCTTACTTTGTCTCAAAAGACATTGAGTCTGACACAAGTAAAGTGTAATAAATAATATGTAAATTGTAATAAACGCTATTGTGTTATCTCCAGCTCAATCAAAATCTTGTGATATCATCACATCATATGACATGATTCATCAAATTGGATTTGACGGAGCCGGAGATTACACACGTACCATTCATTAACATATGGATGTACTGCTAAACCAATTAACGATCCGTCTCATTATTATTAGAGCATGCTTTATCTTTTAACATTATCAATTCTACCTTCTTTTTTTGAATAAGTTTTGGTCTTCTTAGTCGAAAATGAGTTCCCGAATGGGTGGCTACTTCTGCCCTTGCAAACACGTTAGTAGAATGAAATTCAGAGACGGTTTTAAGGGGGGGAGAGGGCGGAGAAATTTTAGGCGTGCAAAATTTCAAAATAATCGCCTTGACAAAAAAATCCCCGGCTTTCAGGATTTGGCAAAGAGCCACTAGCTCATTTAGTTTTGAATATGTTACTCAAAGATAATGGTGACCTTTTCCTACACTAGCCCAGGTTTAAAAAAATGCAGAGGAATATGATATATAGTCAAATGTATAATCCAAGGCCATATCCAGGTGAGGGGTTAGGGGGTTTGAAACACGCCCCTCGTCTCCCCAGAATGTTTGTTCGACTTGTAAAAACGTAACAGAAACGCATTTAGACAAAGTTTTGCATTAAAGAATTGCAACCCACCCCCTAACAGGAGTAACGGACACTGGTAAATATATCACTGTTCATATTATTAACTTACCAATAAAGTGAACATAGGCTACCACTCAATGCCTTTTTTATAAGCTTTACGAATATAATAATCGCTTCTATCGCAAATTCAAATTTAAGCACTTTTTGTGCTAATATAAACGGATATGTTACTGTGAATGTCTGAAATCTGATTAATGTCGACATCTACCAGTACTGCTGCTGCAACTAACAACTCACCGCGGCACCAAGTTGCCTGAGGTCAAAACAGATACACACGCTCTACCTCCATCTGAATCTATTCAGAGCCTCCCTTTCTACACCATCCCAGGAAGTTCCCATATCCTTTAAATTTTTCTTTATGACTTCTTCCTACCCCAGACAAGGATGACCTACTTTCCGCCTAGCTCTAGACAGTTGGCCAGAAAGGACAATCTTCGGTAATCTGTCATCCTTCATCCTCACAGCGTGCCCTAGGCATCTCAACCTTTCTTTCATTATAGTCCAAGAAAGCGGGATTGAACCACGTTTTTTGTGCAGCCATCTTTTGAAATACGGACAGTTACCCGGGTACCCAGAACAATCCGTAGGCAATTTCTATGTAAAACATCTAGCAAATCTTCATTCGCTTTTCGGAGTGCCCATGCTTCAAGGCCATATTTGACCTCTGTCATCGTTTTAGCTTCTAATATTCTAATTTTGGCTTGCATACTTAATCTTTCTAATCTTCCAAACTGTTTTTAATTGTGAAAACACCCCGAGCCTTGGCTAGTCTACTTTTAACATCTTCACTGCTCTCAACGTCTTTACTAATAATGCTACCATGGTAAGTGAAGCTGTCCACCTACTCAATCTTTTCGTTACCAAGCATCACCTTCCTATCTTCACTTATTTCTAGCCTTAGTGAAATTTAGTCTTCTTAACAATAATTTTCAAAGACATTCTAGAACCCTGAACTCGCAAAACCTCTTACAATTCCTTCATTTTGCTCACACTTTCATCTAGAATACTTAAATCATCAGAATAATCCATGTCCAGAAGGTTTTTCTTCCCCATTTGATTCTGTGGTCTCCCATTGCCTTTCCTGTGCTCCTTAAGACAAAGTCCATCAAAATGATCCATTTAAAGGGGGATAGAACAAAACCTGCTTAACTCCTGGTTTAATACAAAACCAGCTGCTAGCCTCATTTCCTAGCTTAACGCAGCAATGTCATTCTCATACATAGCACTGCTCACTCATGTATTTGCCTGGTATATCATACAAGGATAAGGCATTTACTAAAGCTTTTCTATCTAACAGAATCGAACGCTCATAATCTATAAAACTGAGGACTAAAAGTGTTTGACAACTCAGACAGAAGCGTACGTAGCTTTTTGTCTAGGGGGGACAGCCATACTTACCCTTCTGAGAAAATTACCGGATATCCATTGATTAAAAATCACTGTCAAACTTGTTAAACGCGTAGGCTGCTTCTTTTCGTCAAATTTATTTGACGTAACACGAGGTAGTAATGTGTACAGGGTTGCCACAATGGTTAGTTCCTAAAGTGTTAAAATTGCCCAATTTTGCGTGCTAAGCAGCGATTTTCAGTGCTACAGTAAAAACAAATTTAGTGCGTGTCGCGGTGCGATACTACTTTCCCAACTATCTGCTTTTTCAGCCATATCTAGTATAAATTTGGAGTTCTAGGGGGGGCAGCTGCCTTCCCCTAGCCCCGTCTTTACGCCCCAAAACTCAGGCATTTCTAAATTATTAACCTAAGAGTGAAAATTTGGTCGACACATCCTTCACCTTTTCTAAAACCGCACTGTTTGTCCCTTAAAATTTTGTCTACAGCACCTCTCAGTCTAAAAAGCATCAGTCAAAAGTAATTTGCTACCTACAGAGACCAGACTAATGCCTTGATACCACACTCACTCTTATCATCTTTCTTTTACGGTGGTTTAATTAAGGTTTTCCTAAAACCGTTAAGTACTTCCTCTTTTTCCAAAATCATATTCATAATTTTCATTAACTTATTTCTAACCTCAGAACCACCATATCTAAGAAACTCATTTACCAAACTATCAGCACCTGGAGCCTTATTATTTTTAAATCCTTTTAGCATTGTCGCTAATCCTTCCTCGTAAAACAAATCTTACTTCACATCCAAGGTATGACTACTGTAACCCCATCTCGGTTTAGCACATTCTCAAAATATTTTGCCCATCTCTCTTTCTTTCCTTATCACTAACTGTGGCCCTGTTTCTCTCTTTAATTGGGTCACGTCCAGATTGACTACTCCCTCTCAATTTATTAACATGCCAGTACAATATTTTACTATTATGCCGTTTATCTGCATCTTCCAGATCCACATTTCCAGTGAATATCCGAAATTCCCTTTTCTCTGCTTGAATTTAATTAGCTTTGCTAATCAGCTTTTTCAGTCTTATGCAAGATTTGATGGTCCTCTATCCTTTATACTCGTCTTATAGAGGGGGTTGTTGTCATTATAATCTACAGTTGTTTTCACTGATTTTATCTTGTTGCATCATTAGGATCTTTTTAAGTAGAATAAGTGTTCAGGGGCTCGAAGGGGGGATGGAGGTGATCCACACCATGGCTATGAATACTTTGTGACAAAGTATTTTTTTAAATTATGATGAACAATCTGTTTGTCAAGCTTGCTCCTGATATTTTTATTGATTTTTTTTTTTGCATTTTCATTGAACAAAGTGAAAAAACCCTCTTCTTGATATTTCAAAATTGTATTTTGGGTCCTTCCTAAGTTCACATGAATTGATACCACCGTTGAAGTTAGGGGAGGGGCGATACGAGTGCCTGTCCATAGATTATTCTTTATGGTCGATTGTATATGGCTATGCTGTTTGACCTATGTGATTGTATGGATGAGTAAGGTGAAGGCCTCATTCAAGTGCTGATCTATATTAATCACTAATGTAGGAAAACAGTCTTCCTTTTCTCCTTCTGTCTTCTTTTTTTTCTTTTTTTTAAGGTGTTTGTGCTGTTGCATTGGTGATTTTCTCTTTTCATTATATATATATATATATATATATATATATATATATATATATATATATATATATATATATATATATATATATATAGATATATAAGAAAAAGTACCGCTTCGGAACAAGTAATTTGCTTAGGAGTTGCTGTCGTGACCCCCTGGATGTTCTTGTTGCACTGTTTCGCGGTTCATCTTGTCTGTGTTAGCTTTTTTGTTGCATCAAAGTGTGTTCGGAAGTTTTGTTTGAAACGTATGATTTAGGATGTTTTGTTGTGCTGCGTTGTGATTTATCTTGTCTGTGTTAGCTTTGTTAGTCTTTCAAGGTGTATCTTGGAAGTTTTTCGTTTGAAACGTGTGGCTTAGGATGTTTTTGTTGTGTTGTTTCGCGGTTTGCCTTGTCTGTGTTAGCTTTTTTGGTGTTTCAAAGTGTATTTTGGGAGTTTTTCGTGTGAAGCGTGTGACTTGGGATGTTTCTGTTGTGCTGTGTCGTAGTTTAGCTTGTCTGTGTGTTAGCTTTGTTGGTGTTTCAAAGTGTATTCTGGTAATTATTCGCTTGAAATTTATGAGTTATGATTTTTTTTTGTTGTCCTTTGTCGTGGTTTATCTTGTGTGTGTTAGCCTTGTTTATGTTTCAAAGTTTATTTTGGAAGTTTTTCGTTTGAAATGCATGACTAAGGATGTTTTTGTTGTCCGTCGTTTATCTCTGAAAATTTTCGGTTGAAACCTGTGACTTTGGATGAGTTTCTTGCGCTATCTGGTGTTTATCTTGTCTGCGTTAGCGTTTTTTGGTGTTTCATAGTGTATTTTGCAAGTTTTCTTGTTATAAATACATGACATAGCATGTTTTTCTTGTGCTATTTCGTGAGTTACCTTGTCTGTTTTAGCTTTGTTAGTGTTTCAAAGTTTATTTCGGAAGTGTTTTGTTAGAAAAGTATGATTTCGGATGTTTTTGTTTTTCTGTATTGTGGTTTATCTTGTCTGCGTTTTTCTTTATCCTTATCTTTATCTTATATAGTTTATCTTATCTTTTTTGGTGTTTCAATTTGTATTGTGCAAGTTTTACGTTAGAAACACACGACTTAGGATTGTTGTGCTGTTGGTGGTTTAGATTGCCTGTGTTAAGATTGTTGGTGTTCCAAAGTGTGTTTTGGAAGTTTTTCGTTTGAAACGTATGACTTAGGATGTTTTTTTTTTGTGCTGTACCGTGGTTTAGCTTGTCTTTGTTAGCTTTAGCGGTCTTTGATAGTGTATTTTGGGAAGTTTTTCGTTTGAAACGTATAATTTATAACTTAGGAAATGTGCACGGAACCTGTACGCCTTTTTCTTACATGCTACAAGCTGAGGTTAACCCAACATATCTTCAAACATACAAAGACAGACACAGAGACAAGCAAACCACGGTTCAGACACACAGGCAAAGACAGAGAGACAGAAACGCACACACACAGACAGGCAAATAGATGGTCAGACACACAAGCACAGAGCAAGACAGAAGTATGCACAAACATAAACACACAAAGAAAGACGCAGAGCCATGCAAACAGATGGTCACCAACAAAGTTAACACTTTCAAGATAAATCAGGACACAGCACAGCAAAAACATTGTAAGTCATACATTTCAAATGAAAAACCTCCAAAATAAACTTTGAAACACCAACAAAGCTAAAAAAAGACAAGATAAAGCGTAAAACAGCACGACAAAAATTCTAAGTCATCGGTTTCAAACGATAAAACTTCAAAAATACACTCTGAAACACAAATAAAGCTAACAGAGACAAGATAAACCACAACCCAGCATAAAAAACAACTCCAGTAATACGTTTCAAACGAAAAACTTCCAAAGTACACTTTGAAACACCAACAAAGCTAACACAGACAAGATGAATCACGTCGGAGCACAACAAAAACATTTTAAGGCATATATTTAAAATGTAAAACTTCCAAAATACACTTCCAAACACCAACAAAGCTAACACAGTCAATATAAATCACGATTGAACACAACAAAACATCCTAAGTAATACGTCTCAAAAGAAAAACCTCCAAAATACACTTTGAAACAGCAACAAGGCTAAAACACACAAGATAAACCAAGACACAACACAACAAAAACATCCTAAGTCATACATTTCAAGCGAATAATTCATAAATACACTAAAGCACCAACAAAGCTAACACAGACAAGCTAAACTGCAACACAGCACAACAGAAACATCCTAATTCGCACGCTCCAAACGAAAAACTTCCAAAATATACTTTGAAGGACCAACAAAGTTAACACAGACAAGCTAAACTACGAAACAGCTCATTCAACATCTCTCCCAGGACTTTTTGGTGATGTTGAAGAATCTGCATTAGTCTAAAATAATAAATAAAGTTTTAATGCTCATTGATGTCCCCTTACTGTCTATGAAGATGAAATAAAATAGAATGGATAGAAAGAAAACAATATTTATTAATATTTAAAAAAAAATGTGCAAACTCGTATTTTCCTGCTCTCTCTCTCTCTCTCTCTCTCTCTCTCTCTCTCTCTCTCTCAATATATATATATATATATATATATATATATATATATATATATATATATATATATATATATATATATATATATATATATATATATATATATATATATATATATATATATATATATATATATATATATATATATATGAGATCTCTCTCTCTCAATATATATATATATATATATATATATATATATATATATATATATATATATATATATATATATATATATATATTGTGCGAGACAATAGATATTTACGCAAAGTCTATGGAAATTAATAACGTCACAGTATGTAGCTCTCTTTTGATTTTATTCAGAAAATTCATTCTCAGAAACGGCGTAGAAAAGCAGAGTAAGTTATTGGAATTTTAGCCTAGCGATCGGTGAATAAGAGTTCATTCTTAAAACACCTAGTCATGAACGAAAAATATATGTAGCCCCACTTGGACGTCCTTCCGTATCCCTAAAACTCATATTTTCCAGTTCTCCTTTCAGCATCTATAACCGCCCTGAAAAGCCTGGCCGTACCGTCGAGTTCAATAGATTGAAATTTAAGATATATAGGTGCAAGACAATAGATATTTACACTAGATATTTTTGGATAAATAAATACTGTAACAGTGTAAATACTGTAAATACTGTGTAAATAAATACTGTAGGCTCCTTTTGATTTTATTCAGAAAAGCATTTACAGAAATGTAGAGTGCGCTATTGGAAAACTCTCGAAATCTTAGCTTAGCGGGTGGTGCTTAAGAGTTCATTCAATATATATATATATATATATATATATATATATATATATATATATATATATATATATATATATATATATATATATATATATATATATATATATATATATATATTTAGAAATAAGGTTTCTTTTTTTACTTCAAAATTATCTACAAAACCTTAATAATAGCAATCTAATGCAAAGTGTAAATTTAAGTCAATTTAACTTTCCCTCTCAGATAACGTATACACGCATGCTAAGGTATGCACAGATCGCCAAATTAGATAAAAAAAATGTTCAACCCGTAAAGTCGATTAGTATCTAACCATCTTCACTTTATTGCTTGCAATTCCTTGAAACACATGTATTATCGAATTTTTAAAATATAAATTTCATCTCTGAGAAATTTAGATTTTTATATTACGTTAAGGATAAATTAATAGGTAAGCCATATACAATTCTAAATTACTTTCATTATTATCTGACAATGGTTTGTTCATTTCTGGATTGTGTTTCAAAACTGATTGTAAACGCTATCATCAAACTGTTTATATACAAAAAATTTTGTCACTGAACCATTTTTCAAAATTCATTGCACTCCCCCATTAAATAGCCTCATGCGTAGAGTCTGTATTATAGGCAAGCTTTAGTGCCCATATAAGGGTGTAAAGTCTGGCTGTATATAGGCTATACTACTAGCAACGAAAAAAAAATCGGCAAAAAGATTGTAAAGCAATGTTTTTGAAAGGATCAAGAGTAGAATCCTCCCTTAGTAGTCAGTGACGCCTAATGTACTCAGTGTTTCTTCTTCTATTTTTATCATTGCACATTTAGATCATATTAATGTCTTTACGCTCAGCGTAAAAACGAATTGAAAAGAAAACGACGAAAAACGATGCATCAGGTAATTGAAATATGATTAATGCTTGCATATGTGGTGAATTGCATGGTTACCGGCACTATTGATCTAGTTGATAATCTAGACAAAAACAAAATCGTTTAGAGTTTAATGTATATGCTGTCTTGTGCGTATGATTAAATAGCTATCAGAAACAGGTCAATAAACTCATCGCACTTGCTTCTACTAACTAGTTATTAAATAAATGAGAGTAGACCCATATTCAGGATTTTGCTCGTGGGGGAGGGGGTTAAAATTACATGGTTACTGGCACTATTGATCTAGTTGATGATCTAGACAAAAACGAAATCGTTTAAAGTTTAATGTATCGTTTAACACCCAATTGTATGCTGTCTTGGGCTTACGGTTAAATGGCTATCAGAAACAGGTCAATAAACTCATCGCACTTGCTTCTACTAACTAGTTATTAAATAAATGAAAGCAGGCCCATATTCAGGATTTTGTTTGTGGGGGGGGGGGGCTACCAGAAGAATTTTGCCCGAGGTAGGGTTAAGATTTTTAATCTTCATTTTATTACCAATTCCCGAGTCAGATAATATTCTGAAAGTATTATTCTGAAGAATTTTTGCAAGTGAGGTATCTATTTAATGTGACAGTTATAAATTAAAGTGATTCTTATAAGGATCTTTTCTGCTTGTTCATATAATGCGACTCTACTAACTTCAAAGACATAGACTAAAAATTACCAGACTGACATTTGAACGATACCACACAAAACTAAGTGCGAATATTGGATTATTCCAACAGTGTTTTCAGCATATAATTTAGGGCTTTTCTTACTTGCAGAAATTGTCGGAAAGTGGAATGTTTAATTCCATTTGTTTGCCGTATTTTGGAGGCATTGATAAAAATTTCCGTCGCTCTAAGTTTCTTTCAGCAATTGTCAAGCAGTTCGTTGTAGCAAACTGTAAGTAAGGAGCGACTCGGCTCAATAGTGCCCAAAACTCTAGGAAACCTGTTCAAAAATCTTTCTATTCGTCGTACATTCGTCACAGATTAGACAGATTGGACTGTCTCTCCAAATTTCTTAAGAACGGCTACTGAAACACAGGGACCGTTTACCAATTTTCGATCTGTTTTAACTCCCTCCCTATAGAAACAGAGTTTCTGTTTTGTTCTCTTTCTTAAAAAGTATCTTCACTGTTCGTTCTGTCTTGACAATCTCCTTTTCTTTTTTTTTTTGCTTTTATAGCATCCTCTAACTCTTTTTTTGTCTGGTGAATAAGTTGTAACTGCAGTCTTCCCCTTCCTTCGATTCGCCCTTTTTGCACTTCCTCTGATTTTTGGAAAAGGAGCTACATTTTTATGTGAAACAATAAATGCAGTTGCAGAGTCATTCATGTCATTTATCATCCAAGGGCACCCGGGAGTAGCCTTGTCATCCATGTTAATTGAACCTATTCAGCTGGGGTGTCATTAAAACCATCTATAGGGCTAGAAACTGTAACATCTTCACATCTATCGCTACAAGTGTGGGATTTTTTTTTATTTACAGATGAGCCAGACGAAGATTTCCCCACTTGTTCTTTCTCTGTCGTTGGAGGTTTTTGGGTTGAAGCCTCGATTGATTTTTGGGTTGAAGGTCCAGCTTGTTTGATGTCAGTGGTGTCAGCTGGTACGAATTCTGAATCATAGACTATGACTGGGATAGTTGGCTAAATTCCTGTTGATCTAAACCCCTAGATTGCAGTATTCATAGAGTTTTAGATAAACGCTGATTTGAAGAACATTGAAATTTGAAACAAAGTCACGACTTTCCCTCGGTCGCAAAGGAGCCACTTTCATAGCTCGTCAGTGTAGTGAAGGCTCAAAGGCTTCATGAAAGACACATTAAGCGGTTATAACTTGTGGGAACAATGCGGGGGTAAACACAGCAACGAAACATCATTATCTCTTGCGTAGTCTATGACCTCTAGGCTCTTGGTGTGGGTGGAATGTCCGTCTAATATTAGAAGAACCGTAAAGTCCTTTGATGCCTTTGAGAATGCTATAAATTTTTCAAACCTTACTAAGAACAGCTCAGCCGTCATCCATCCACTGCTGTTAACCTCAGTCCAACTCCCTTGAGGTAATACCAGCTCAAACTCTTTCTGCCTTTTCTTCCTCGGCAAAAACTAACATCAGGGCATGTATCCAAGGGCATCCCCTTGGAGACATGCAAATGTTACGATTTCCCTAGTTTTTGCAGACGTTATTGCACCAACTTATCGTTTACCCTTACAAGCAATGATTTTGAATGGTTCTTAGGGTTCACTGAGACACTAGTTTCATCACAATTAAATATCAACGACGCTGTAAGTTTTTGCTTATCCACCAATTGAGTGGGTAGCGAAAAAAACTAAGTTTGTGCTCCACCAATTGAGTGGGTAGCGAAAAAAATTTAGTTTGTGCTCCACCAATTGAGTGGGTAGCGAAAAAAACTATCCACATCCATCCTATTAAGTCCCACAGCTCTTGCACCAGATTTTGACTCGGCCTTACGAATAGACCGAGTATGTGTTGGCCCAGTCTTGATCAGCTATTTTTGAGATATATGCGCTATGCCATTTCTTCGAGCTAACTGGTGAGCTAAGGTACGTAAGTCCTTCATTGTCAGACCAAATAACCGCACGTCCTTAGTTTTTAAGTACGCCAAAACTCTAAGTTCCTGTTCTTGGGTAAACACGGCTTGAAATTTTCCAGCAATTTTATCAATCAGATACTTAGGATTTTCCTTTTTTCTTGACGTATCCTTTAAAAGTAGCAGAGGGAACGTCAACCTCATTAGAAGCCTTCAGGCAGCTACATCGACCAGAAATAACCGCATCAACAGTGTTGTTCATCACCTCAGTAGACCAAGATTGCCTGTTTGTCTTTTTCTAATATGTACAAACCATCTGAAAATAAATTAAGAAAAGTTACTAGCCCAATTCTAATGGCTGGTCAGATCAAAATAGTGAGGGGTGGGTTGGGATACTTCCCCATTCCGCCCAAGCAACACGGCTTATTATTTGGAGGTGATGCTCACGCAAAAACTTCCAGTAAATAAACAATAAGGTTACTAAAACAAAGCTCATTGATCGTACTACAAGTATGATCAGCTATAGTTGCAATACAAAGAAGCGTGTTGACCTTATTTACAAAATCAATAAAAGTTGCAATACCAGAGCAAGTAACTATACGATAACTGGTTCACTCATCAAACGAAATGAAACTAAGCCCACATGGATGCAGGACTACCAAATTTTTTTTAAGGAGTGTGTCATATTGTTTCCGAAAATGTGCTTTTTGTGTCATCTCAGATTCCATAATGTGTCACAAAATGTGTGATATTTTTTGCTACAAGTGGTATCATATTTAATTATCAAATTTTTATTTAGAGTTTTGAATATATAATCTTTTCTAAATCAGTTCAAAAAGGAATAAACTTAACCTTATCCTATTATCTTGGGATCATGACCTTTTTGTGGCATCGTGAAAGAAATAGAAACATTCGATTAAATTAATGTTACACACTATGAATTTGTGTCTGGGCGGCCAACGAGGCAAATTTACGTTTATAAAAGTTTTAGGGACAATCAATTCCGACTGTAAATTGAAAATAGACTTTTCGTATTACGTAATCGTAATCGGCTTTACTGGCTATGCTTTTTATTTACTCAATATGTATGCCATTCAACCAGCTTCAATCTAGTATTTTTGTCATATTTGTTGGTGCCTTTTTAAGCCAGATGGATTATTCTGAAGGAAAGACATCACTGGAAATTTGTAATCTTGTGCGAGGTGGGCTACCCCTCCTGTACTCCTAAAAATGGGAGTTGCTGCTTATGCATACAGGTTTGGCAAACTGCATGGTGTTCACTTTTTATTATTAAGTACGTACTAGTTGGTTACATCAAATACTCGATAAAGAAGCCACTTAAATTCAGATATTCAGCGTGCATTTTGATTTGAAATTTCCACCTATGGCGTTTTTCTTCGCGTGGTTTAAATTTTAAATAGGTGATGGCATCTGTCCTGTCTTCCGCACTGTTTGTGTACTACTGCCACCTTTAGGTAGCGCTACTCCCTTCCATTAATTTGTGGCTTTTCTGGAGGTAGAAAATTGAAATTTTACTTTTCTTTTATTACCCTTTAAAAAACAAGTCTTGGATGGCAAAAATGTGTCATTTTTTTTTGAAAAATGAGTCATTTTTTTTGAAAAATGAGTCATTTTTGTCGATTGTGTAATTTTTTATTTAAAAATGTGTCATTTTCGTCGATTGTGTCATGATTTCGACTTAATGGTTCATTGTGTCACGCAACATCAAATTGTGTCATTTTGACGCAAAATGTGTCAATTTGACAGCCCAGCATAGATACCTTAGTTCAATTGTACCGAGTTAGAGTAGTTGTTGCTATTGCCGCTTGACGAAGCACCTTTCTTATCATCTAAAAATTGCCTACACCGTTCCAAAACTTAATCCGTTACGCCACACGTTCCTTTGGGGGGGTGGGGGTGACTAAAGTTGAGAGGACATATAAAAACAGGCAAATTAAATGAAAATATATATACTCTGATATTCCAACATAGGAATATCACAGATTTCTCAAGATTGGGGTCCCTGGATGGAAACCCCACTCCTCCAGATCTTATCAGAAAGCCTGCCAGTGTACTTGACAAATTAATCGTTAGAATGGATTGTAGCTCGGAATGAATGTCGGATCAAAATCGGATGGAAGGCTCCAAGGCTGTATCCAGTAGTGTTAGGGGGTTTGAATCCCCCCTCGAAATGTTTATAAAACTCGTAAAACTTAATAAAAATACATATAAACTAATGCATATAATGTGCATGTAAAAATGCATACACCCCCCCCCCTCATTCGAAGAAATCCTGGATTTGGCCCTTGAGGGTCCACATTGAAAAAAAAAATATTTGCTTATAGTAAATTTGGTTTCAATAAATGTAGGATATTAAAAATGAACTAAAAAGCGGCACAAGATGCTATTTTCTTTGTAAAGTTGTCATTCTGAAAGTCTAAGTTCCATGCTAGTAATTAGAGCGACTACAAAAATTCCAAAAGTACGTTGGCAAAGAAAGCTTACTAAATACTTGTTCTTGTAGCAATGTCAAGGTTTTTCCTGGTTGCTGATCTTGTTTTTCTGCTATAAGCCACCGTGCGTTAATGAATTGCGCAATTTACTCAGAACACACATTACCACCATCATAGCACTAGCTACAGAAACAAAATAAACAACATTTTGTCTTTTGAGATTTGAGATTGGCGTGACGATTTTTTTAGAATAAGTTTAACTAAATTGAGTTGTCTATTGACTAAATAAAAAAAACAAGGTTTTTTTAACTGAAAATAAGGGGCAACATTAAAACTTAAAATGAATAGAAATTATTACATACATGAGAAGGGGGGGGGGGTGCTTCTCCTCAACACCTCGTTCTTTACGCAAATGTTTTTAGTACTTTTAAAAAAGCTTCTTATTGTTTTAATTAAACAAAAGTGTTTCGGGAGTCGTTCTTAAAGAGTTGGAACTGAATTCAAACTTTAGCGTAAAGAATGAGGTGTTGAGGAAGAGCAATCCCCCTCATATACGTAATAATTTCTGTTCGTTTTAATTTTTAATGTTTCAGTTAAAAAAAGGATGTTTTTGTTTATTTAATTTCTGATCGTTTTATAAGTAGTACCGGGAAATCTGGCAACACATCCACGGATAAATCCCTCCATCCCAAAGATTTATTCTCTAGAAAATTCAATCCTGGTGGAAATTTACCCTGGACGATTACCTTAACATCTCCACACGCAAAATTGAGTCGGTAATAAGAAAGCAATGCATAAGAAGAATTTCGTAGAGGAATTCTGTCAAATTCTCCTAGTGTAAAATTTCTCCTGAAAATTTACCCTCTGGAAACTACCCTCCCATTGGAAAATTATCCCCGTAAAAAATTCACCAGCAGAAAATATCCCTTCCCCCTCCGAAAAAATATAAAAATACTTACCAATAAAAAACACTATGCGTAAACAATGGGCAATTTTTTTGACTGAAAGACCTTTCCCCACGGGCTGTGGGGGGAGGGGTCATGATATCTCCAAAGACATAGCTCTTCAGTCTTTTGACTGTACTGAACAAAATGGCTATGTCAAGATTTTGATCGAACCATTTTGAGAAAAAAGGGGCATGGGAGGGGGCCTAGTTACCCTCCGATTTTTTCGCTTAAATTGACATTAGAACTTTTAATTTTCGTTTGAAAAGGCCCTCTCATAATATTCTAGGACCACTGGTCGATATGATCACCCAAAAAAAAAAAAAACACGCACCCGTAATCTTTCTTTTGGCAAAAAATACAAGATTCTACATTTTTTAGATAGGAGCTTGAAACCTCTACCGTAAGGTTTCTAATACGCTGCATCTGATGGTGCGATTTCCATTAAGATTCTGTTACTTTTAGGAGGGTTTCCCGTCTTTTCGAAAATCTGGCAAATTTTCTCGGGCTCATAACCTTTGATGGGTAAAACTAAGCATAATGAAACTTATATATTCAAAATTACCATAAAAATTCAGTTCTTTTAACATATCTACTTGTATCAAAACTCCGTTTTTTAGAGTTTCAGTTTCTATTGAGCCAGGTTGCTCCTTACTTATAGATCGTTATTACGAACTGTTTGACAAGGAACTTCTCCTAATTGTTTTCAATGTATCAAATTAAAAATCTACTTTGGGTACTGATCTGTTAGCCAGTATACACTCCACAATTTGTATCTACAGGTACGGCGTTGAAACAACTGAGACGATAAGTAAAATTTATATAATTTGGGCTTTAAACTTGAACACTAGGGGAGAGGGGTATATTTGTTGGGACTGCATGTAACATTTAATCTAACTGAAATACCAACTAAATATTTATTAGCATATAGCTACAATTTAGTTTTCCACTGAGCCGAAGCTAATTGTCTTAGTATACAAACAGCTTTTCTTCTCCTTTTTGCTCTTGTCTCTGTGAGTAAGTGATTATTTTAACTTATTTTTTCGCTGAGTAAGTGACTCGTTTATCTTCCCTCTTCTTTACTGACCAAAGAGCCTTTGGGGGAATAATAAAATGTAAAATTTTATGTGTATCTCATGTTGAATAAATCTTATCTTAACAAACCGGTTATTCTATGATTTTGTAGATCAAAAATCTCGAGCGCCTACTGGCTAACAGATAAGTACCCTACTTTATTCCAAGGATAGTAAATAACGACGTTAAGATTTGAAACGAAGAGAAATGATTCCTTATATCAGGAGGGATTCCACCTCTATGTCCTCACTTAGTTCACTTTGTCACATGCTCACGTTTATTTCTTCACATTTTACGAGTGTTTGAAAGATATTTCCAATGCAATACACGTAACCATTTGGATATTATGAATTATATTTATTGATTGCCTTTCAAAACATTTCTTGAAATGTTTTGTATTCTTGAGGTATAGTCCAACTTTAGTGCAAAACGCATGGAGCTCAGGTTGCAAAAAGCCTCGTCATTCATATATTGGGCAATTTATCTCCATTCCAAGTTTCAACGCCGTACTTTTTTATTAAAAAAAGACTAATTATTGAAATTTTGATTTCTGATCAATTTCATGCCATCCTAAATATAAGGGGTTCTATCCCCTCTCAACTCTAAAATATCGACTTATGCTAGAAGGAAAGTGGTTTATTGAAATTTATTTGTAATTCAAAATAATGTACAATGATCATAGATAAGACAGAATTAAACCTCCTCTGTTTATGCCCAATTTCACTTTCTAATAATTTTTAGTATTTATTTTTCCGCAATAAGAGGAGATCTCCGACCACCTCCCCTTCCAGCACGCATGCTCTATATTTTTCCATATATATATATATTCTTCGAAATATTGGGAGGTCTGAATATAGGTCTCCCTTCATATTCACCTGAAGCCCCTATCATAAAAAGTTTGAAAATTTGGGCCAAACGCTCTTTTTGAGGCTCTATGTACCCCCTTCCCACAAAAATATGCTGAATCTCCTAATAGGTGGATTGGAACAGTATATTGCTCTATAGCTGGTAGTTTATTGGACTAAGGGTCTAAAACAAACGTTAGTCTTACAAAATATATATTTTTCAGGGACAAGTGTGCCATCGCACACCGGAGTGCCCCTTGACACTTACCCTCTATAGTCAATAGTCTATTAGACGAAGGGTCTATAACAACGGACAATCTTACAAAGTATATAATTTTTCAGGGCCGAGTGTGCCACTGCGCACCGGAATATCCTCTTGAAACTGAGAGCCTATATGAATATCGTTTCGATAATTACGGTCAAATTCAGACAGCTATAGCCGATTGGCAGCGTCACAATCTTTTTTTGATAATATTCGGCCTGATATATTTATTTAAATTATAAATTTAACTATCGTTTGGGAGTCTTAAACTGTGGCTTAATATTTGTATATAGATGATGTATAGATGTTTCTTATTTTGTAATTTTTTCTACATAATTGTTAGTATTTCTAGAATTCATGAACATGCATCGAACGTCACACCAATGTTATCTTTGAGCCTTTAAAAAGCCTTGTTTTTATTGCCGAGACTTATTGCCACAAAATGCCCCCAAAATGGAAAATTGACCCAGTTTTTCTGTTCCAAAGGGAAGTGACATACAATAGGATACTCAAACAGCCTCCCATTGTCAAAGGACTGAAAACAAAAAATACGCACCTGTGTTCATCCTTCTCGATATAAATATGAAATGTTGTATTCTGTAAACATAGGGTTATATAGGGTCAGACATAGGGTCATAGGGTTCTCATACATATTTAACTTCATTGTTCCGAAAAATAGTGGTAAGTTCAGATTTTACTGGAGAAAAATTTCACTTCAAAAGTCGAACTTCAATTCTTCTAATGTGAAATTGAGTCTGGACGCTGATGCATATTCGGCTAGTTACTGTCTCAATTTAAATTTGAAAATCCCTGCGGGACTTATGTATTATTCAGATCACACTCAATAAGTGAAGTTAGGCTAGCTATCTTCTATCACTATGCGTTCCTTCGGGTAATGTTCCTTCTCGTAAGAGTATAAAGTCATGTTGTGTTCAGTGACGCACTGTTTTGTTGTGGGCAACAACCCCTTATCCTGGAAAAATATAATTGCCTCTTTTTCAGTCTTTGGCAAATCCCAAATCTTTATTTCAAAATCCATGTTCAGACACTATCTTCTATCACTATGCGTAGCAAACTAAATTGAGTTTTGTCTTTGTGGATATGAAACCGGTTTCTCTCATAAAATGTACCTGCATAGTAGTTTGTTTCACGAAAGAACCTAACTTCACTTATTGAGTGTGTTCTGAATAATACACAAGTACCCTTACGGTACTTAACGCACGCTAAAACGCACGCTACATGCCTCTTGCATTATAGTGTTTTAAAGAAGCCTACAGATGTGAATCACATTTAGTTCGTACTTTACCATTCTATTCTGATTTAAAGAAAATTCAACCAGTCCTGGCAGGAGTCAATTTTCTATTTGTGATCAGGATTTCAGGTTGTCCGACTTGGAAAGGGGTCTTTGAGTCATCAAATATGCAGTCCACTTCTGCTTTGGTTCAAATTTGGAAATTTTTCATTCTCTGTAAAGTCCAACTAACACGCTATTATCTAGAGGGATTGAGAAGTTAATAAAAGTCATATCTTCGACTATTTAGCATGGAAAGATGGGATGGAAGTATAATTGGGACATTCTTATTATTAGTATTAATTATATTCAAAGATTATTTTAAGTCAAATTCCAGATTGGGAAAAGCACACCTATATCTAGTTTTGCTTGACGAAAATCACCAAATGTAGCGTGTTTGTAAGGGAAAAATTACTGGCTTTAATCCCACCTCCACTTCCAACTTCAACTTCCACAAATCCAAGAAAAATCAATAGTTACACTGTTTCATATTTTTTGCGATTTTTTTGACGAATAACTAAAACCGTCGGCGATTTTGCGCAGAATGATATGGGAAAATGGAGATTGGAGTATACTTATGGCATTCTTATTATTATTCCTATCTATTTCAAAAATTATTTCAAGTCAAACTCCAGTCTGCGCAAAGCACAACTAGATTAGATTGGGAGAAACCAACAAATGTGGAGTATCTAACGGAAAAGATTACAGGATTTTAATCACACTTCCACCTTTCGCTTTGCAAGATAATTTTGTAGATTATAGTTTCCGCAAAGTAAACTTATTATTCTGCTCTAATAAGAATCAAACCGGTTCCGAAAAATGAGCGATGTCGTAATATCAACATAACTTCAGTTATATAATTAGCAAAGGCCTTGACACTGATCACATTATTAGAAAACCTAAAAACTTGTTATCCTGATCTTTTACCTGAATGGTTTTCAGTGATTTTGCGTAATCTATAGTGCATTTTATGGACTGGATTAGAATTCAAGTTTTCACACACAATTCGGGAAATGCAGCAACCACAGTTGAATGACACTTTGGCCATGGCATTTGGTTATCACGGCTGACTTGACATTCCTTTAAAATACTAAAGACATAAAAAAAAACTTATCCCTGGAACATTAACATATATTTCCTTAAAGTAAAATATTTAACATATTTTCCGAGGAAATTAAAAATTTTATCCTTAGTGAAACAATTTCAATGGCTGGAATAAGAGTTAAAAAAAAATAGGCCTAACTAAATGTTAAACGTATCTTAGGCCCATTCATGATTGTAGAAATCGATTTTATGCTATGATTATCTTGCCTGTTTCAACAATATGAAGTTTTTTAGGCATTACCACATATTCGTCAGTGTTGTCATGTTGAACCGTTAAAATAGACAAAATTAGTTAAAAATTGATAGCGTGCATCGTATGCTAAAGTTTGAAATATTAACGATCTGTTGTTTCCTACGGAAAACTACACCTTCAAGGGAAAACTTCTGTATCTGTTTGCTGCAACATATATTACGCCACATATGCCGTATATGGCATATGTTTACGGCATACGTACGGCATATGTATACGGCGTATGTTTAGCAACATTCGCCTAATTTTTCGTGATTTTTCACCCAGGTTTCTGTTTTTTTGGTAACCACTGCCACTAGTGACTCTATAACTACTCTATATGGAGGTCTTTTTCATTAAAGCATAAATTCTCGATTTTTCTTAATTTTTTAGGATATTTATGGCTGTATAGAGAATTCAAAAAATTGACATCCATTTTAAATGTCTTTGATATGTCAAACATTAATTAATATAAGAAGGGAAATATTCCCTGAGTTGTAATCTGTGCCGAAACACTACAGTTAAGCGACTGATTGCTTTTAGGTGTTATAGAAAACATTTTATAATACTTTATATTTGATTTCACGTATCAACGAGGAATTTCATTCAGGGCAATGAAACAGCTTTCCCCTAAAGTTGAAAAATTTCATCATTCTTTAATTTTTTTTACGTGGTGATTTATGTCTTGAGTATCCTACCACATCACCCTCTGTAGGCCGTTTGACAACAATTTTTTTTAAATCTTATGTACGTTGGTTATCGCTTAGAACACGTATCGTTTTATTAACTGCTTTAAAAAGGGAAACAATTTGACACTCCTTAAAGCAACGTATGGAATATCTTACTCAAAATTTTTTCAACTAAAAATAAACTTAATTAAAATCAGCTTCATGGAAGTAAATAAAAACCGAATCTGTTGATTTTTTTAATTAAAATCAACTCGTTGGAAGTGAATAAAAAATTAAGAGCTAAAGTCTCTGGTGGGAGACCAAGTTTCAGAATTGACCCATGACCGACAAGTTCCCTGAGCTCACTGGTGAACGGGAGAACCTACATTTTTCATACTGTTTTGGTTTACGGCGCGGGTAGACGGCTAGAGTAACTATGATTCTTGGCGGGATTAGCTCAAATACTTGTGTATTTGCTTTTGAAGAGGAACGCATGCCTAAAGTCTCACGTAGGAGATGCGATTTAGAGAGCTCAGACACTTGCACCAACACAAAATTAATTATTTGTTATGTTTCAAATTTTGTTATATATGAGGTTGTATTAAACAGAAAACTTTCAACAAATCTATTGGTATGTAAGTTTAAAAAAAAAGGACAAAACGTAATCACTCCATTCATGTTACTAAATACTTACTTACCTTATCTGCAAAGCTTCTGAATCTTTGCTGATAAATTCTTATCCAGTGAAAACCATTGAAAATTCCAATTTACTAATTTTCAGTAAATGTAGTAAATTTTTTTACTGAAAATATTGCTATTTCATAATCCATAACTGGTCGGGTGTTTTTGTTTTGTTTCGTAACTGTTCAGGTGGGGTAAAACATTTACGCCATTACTAAAAACGCTTGTAAATAAAACCTATTTCAGATTGGAACTTGTAATTTAGCTTTAAGCAAATACAATCAAATACAATATGTTTAACATAAAAATGGATCATTTAGATATATTCTGGGCAAACTTTGTTGAGGTGGTCCTTGCAGCACCCCCTTTTGCAGATGCTGCAGACCCTAGTCGTCTTCCAGTTAGCTGAACGAGGACAGAGACTACAGCGCTGATTTTTGCGGCCAGAAAGTGAAATTTAAGTGTCTGAAATACCTGTAGTCTTGATTCCAACAATATTGGACACTAACCTTCGAAGTTCTCGAGGAAGAGAGTTGATGGATGCTCTAACCATCAAGTGAGGCTTTGTAAAGGATAATCCCAACTGTGTGAGGATTTGTCGGCATTGGATTACCTTTTCCTGGCTTCTTGGTGTGTTGACAAGTACTCCTGTGCTTAATCCTGCAATATCAAGCATTGCAAAGAAGATTGCAAGTGGCTATGGCTGACAGTGGCGGCAAATAGTGTAGTTAGCACAATTTTTATCTAAACTGTCTACGCCAGATTTATTTTGCGTTGTAAAACTCGACTGCCTCCGGCTTGCTTGAATTTTCATCTATCGTGTTTGTGTTTGCATTTGCATTGAAGAGATCAAAGCTACTGCTTTGCTGTTCTTAGGCATATACGATGCAATAGTCTTTTTCTGAGCAAAGTCGAAGATCGGGGAACCAGGCTCACGATCCCTCTGCGGAAGAAACGCTCCTGGGAGTTCGCGCTTGTTCTTTATGAGAGTTCAAACTTAGGTGGTATTCTGTCTGTTCAGCTCGTCAACCAAATCAATCGAGGAGTACCTGTTGTCCGCGGTTATGTTTCTGTTTGTTTGTTTTTGTTTAATATAGGAAGGCATTGGATAAGTAGTAGGTACGGGTGTCAGCTATACACTGCATTTTCAGTCCGTACTTGGCTGGCTTCGAAGGGATGTACATTCTGAACACACATCAACCCCTGAAAGGAACGAGGATTTCGTTGATTTTCAGATACTCACCCGGGGCGAAGTTGTTGCTCTATTCTGTAATCAAATCACCAAAAAGATCACTGATAGGAGCTAAACGATCTTGACGCTATCGATTCTGAAAATCATCAAAGCGCAAGGAACCCTCGATGAACAGAAACCTTTTGACGAGCATGGCTGCTTTAAATATATCTCGGTCAGTGTCATCAGCTACAAAAAGACTTTCAGCTTCTTCTCCTCCGGATTCGAACGCTCCGGCCAGGTATAATAGACCGATAAAGGCTCTCATTTCGATGTAGTCTATAGCAATTGTAAACGAATTCTTTTCCAGTTGACTGAGCTTTTACTTGGCTCGACAGAGCGCAATGTTTTCGCTGGTATGCTTCACAATTTCCTCGACCATTTCCTTAGTGAACAGTTTATTCCAAGCTTCTTCTGGGGCCAGCTCCCGTCCTACCCTGGATGGCCCTCGAACACCAGGTGGTTGTGATACTATATTGGAAGAGCGAGTACATGAAGTTGACGGTGGCTGCTTAGACACTATAGTTCTACCATCCTACTAATAAATACCCCTATGGGCTTTTTCCGCGACCTTGCAAGAGGAACGTCACTTCCGTCTAACATACTCCAGATCTGGGGTTCTTGTATATCTAGAAAACTAATTTGATCGAGTTTTACGCCTTCTTCTTCGTCAGTTTCGGCTTCTATGACAGTATCTTTGACGTCCTCTTCAAACTGAAAATCAGGATCCCTATCGCGACCTTCATCTACATCTGTTATATCTGATAGATCTTTCTAACTTGCAAGAAGATCCATGACTTCTTCCTCAATTAGTTTCTTGTGGGTACTCCTCTTGACATCCTAGAAAAGTAAGGAAGAAAAGGGAGAGGCAAAGGAGGGTAAAAATATCCAACTTCTGGGTACTAAAGACTTTTGGAACAGCAGAAACTCTAAATTTAGTACTAAGAAGGATGCAAGACCTTCAGTATTGGTATAGATAAATGATGGAAGTAGTGCAACTATAGTCTCCCTATCGAATGTTAGCCATTCAGACTCTCTAATCGTTTTTCAAAATATTTGACACTGACAGTTTTCAGTTTTCTTGTTATGTAAGTAAAAGATGATTGGGTAAAAACTACCCCAGACCCCTTTTACCTCCTTTCTGGATGGACGCAGTAGGTCCACTGATTCAACAAAGATTCTCTGTGGGGTGTTGGAAGATTAAACGGAACCACGATGGTGTAGCCTCAGAGGTTATTGAGAAATCTCAAAAACAAGTACGTAGGGTAATTTTTTACCCCACCCTATCACCCTACCTACATTTTATATAATTCTCAAATAACTGAGCAGCCACACCAATAATGTTTGTTTCCTTTTGGTTTTCATTACTTTTATTTGCTTTTGCGCAAAAGTAACTTTTCTTCTTTTTTTAGGTGGAAGACTCTGTAGGTTTTGCAATGAGACTGGTAAATTGCAATTGTATTTCTGTTGTCAGAATGTCAATCATGGTGTTACCTCAAATGGTACAAAAAAGAAAAGGACTCATTATTAATGTGTCATCTGCAGCTGCACTACTACCTACCCCTCTCATGACTATGTATTCCAGCACAAAGGTAAGTACCCAAGTAGATTTTGCCAATCATGGGGGGTCGTGAGTGAAGAGACTAATCCATTGCCTTGCTTCAAAATAGCTATGGTTAAACATTGAAAAGTACTTATTTGCCAGACAATTTATTTCAGAGAACAATCCTTGAGAAAGAGAACGAGAAATATTTATTATACCAAACTTCATCATCAGTATTTACAGTCAATCTGAGAAGTAAAAACTTCGGGAGTGGGGGTAACAAAAATACACTAGAATAATACAAGAGAAAATAATTAGTAAGCGAATGCCGCACATCCTAATCGGCACCACAAACCTTACAACGAAATAATTTCAACTTTACTATTATGATTATACCCCTAGAGGTCATAATTATCTATTCAGTTATTTATTTATAATCCTCCTCGAAAAGGATAGAAAAATTCATGTCTTCTGTTTTTAGATGGCTTTTATGGCGATAACGGGATTATATATACCCTATTAGGTATATGCAATCTACAAAAAAAAATATTTCTAAAATATCTGTCTTTACGTAAAAGGTCTCTGTTATTTCCTTATTTATTACTCATCCTTTACCGTGAACAAAATATTTACTTTTTCTAGGGATGGGAATAGATGTTGCTGGAGGGGCTTCAAACTAGGCAAAAAACTAAACAAAATTAGACAAACAAAATAAAAATCTTGCCAGAGGACGACATTAAAAGAATTTTTTGGTGTATTCGAGTTAGGAAAAATCAAAAGCTGTCATTTTGTCATATTTTAAATAACCTTTTTAAGTACGTCCATTTTTCAGCACAATTATTGAATCGTGAGAAAATCCATTATTTACCTTCATTTGTAGTAGATGACTCTGTGGTTATAATGTGTACAATTAAACAAGACTAGATGGAAAATTTCAAATCATTACCATTATTTTGTTTTTGATTTCCGAATTACTATCCTTTGCGTTATTTATTGCCAAAATTAACGTGTGAGCAGAATATTGCTGACTGTATGATGTTTAATTACAGAATGTAACAATAGCCGAAATTAATCAAAGAAGACATTTATTAATTCTCCGCCTGCTCAAATCCTTAGTTCAGTACCTTATTAACATCTTGGCCAAGGCTGAGATTATCCAGAAATCCATTAATTCTACTTTAATGATCGGTTTGACCCTTAAAAAAGATGGGCACTTGTGTATTATAGCGACCACACCGTTGTTCTTGATCTGTTGTAAAACTGGTTTCTCTATGTGTACTCGAAGATAATTAGCTTATGAAATATAATATAATACTTTAGTAACAAAATCATGGAAACTACAACAAAAAATTATGGAAAGCAGGCCACCCAGGACGCTTTATATAAATACCTAACCTAACCAACTCTATGTACTAAATATTTAATAAAATATACCTTCAGAATAGTTTATTTCACTCAGGGTAAGCTAATCATCTCCGGGAGCACGCAGAGAAATCCGTTTTACAACTGATCAAGAACAGCAGTGTTGTCGCTATAATACACAAGTACCAAAAGATGCTTTGAATACAGAGGGCAAGCTTAAATCGAAGTAGGATAAAATAAAAGGATAAATGTATGTACCATATAACAAAATTAATTCATTGTACAAATTCAACGCAGAGACTGACCGGTACTTTTCGATATCCAGCCATAGAGGATTGCAGGGAGCAACTAAGCTAAAAAAATCTAAAAAAAGTGCTAATTTTCTAATATTCAGCGAAAAAAAACATGAGACAAAGCCCTAGTTTAGAGACCTTTGCCATTCCCAACACCCGCAGAAATTTTATTTGGGCATTAGAAAAGCTTATGTAGCCGCTGTTGCATGAGAACCCAGAAAATGAGCCAACGGAAAACCCAGGAATTTTCTATTGGCCTATAAAAAAATATTTTTTTCATATGAATTTCTAATTTTGTTTTTTAAACACAATTCCAAGGAACTGGCTTGATGCCTGTAGAGGACGGAGCAAAATTCTGAGAATTTCGGCTGTACTGGAAATATTTTGATAAAAAAATTCAATTTTCAAACTCTATCTCTTTTTTTCGCTATGAATACCGAATCTGGCTTCTGGTGGCTTATGCATTTGTCAGACAATTAAGCCTTTGTCGCAAGATAAGCAAATAAGAGATTTCGTCACAGACTTTTACTATTTCTGTTTTTGAATGTCATATTTTTTTGTATTACTAGCCTGGAATCGCCAATGATCAGCAATAGTTTTTCTAAATTGGTAATATTTTTTGTTTTTTTTAATTCATTTCCAGCATTTAAATTGCTTTAAACTTAGTTTGTTTGTGGTGCTGAAACAACACCTATACAGTGGTGACCATCCTGCGCGATGCAATGGATACGACAGGGTTTCAAGGAATAGGTCCCAGGTTTTTTCTTTAATTTTAACCTCGTTTTTCTATGAGGATAGATTTAATGTAACCCATCATTTCTTTCGTTTAGAAGCAATGTTGCCCTGGAGAATATTTTATCCCTTGTATGGGTATTTATTTTATCACAAAGCTAATAATTATCTTAAAAGATAATTACTGAAGCGAGTTGCATATAATAAATAAATTAGTTGCACCCCATAGATGAGAGCAAGAAACAACGACACATCTTGACAAGCAACTGTTGTAAGACTGCAACTATTGATCTTGCACCTCCTTTCAAGAAATGACGACATATCTTGAAAAGCAACTGTTGTAAGACTGCAACTATTGATCTTGCACCTCTTTTCAAGAAATGACGACATATCTTGAAAAGCAACTTTTATAAGACTGCGACTATTGATCTTGACCTCCTTTTCAAGGAATGCTTAAGATGGTATCCAGTGCTGTCAAATGCAGCGCTTACACATTTTTGAAGATTTCTTTTCATTTCTCTAGCCGTTAAAGAGTTTCGGTCTATTGGAGTAAGGTACGTATGTAGGAATGTATTTGGGAGAGGGGGAGCAAGGTTAAAAAAAAACTTTTTTATAAATTAATAGCAGGCGCCGAGAAACTGGGGAAAATCTAGGATTTGAGAGTGCCGCACCCTGAGCCCCCCTTTGTGTACGCTCCTCAGTGGTGTGACTAAACTCGTGAATTTCCTTCAAAATTTATGTATATAGCTGCTGTATAACACTTGCTTCCTGTTAATGCTTCCTTCTAAGTTGTTGCTTTCGATTATTTGGATGTGTCATTTTTATTTTAGCTTGCATTTAATCTATTCAAAAATGTATTGTAAAAATTAAGCATAAATGCAAAAGTTAATAAAAGAAGTAAGGATTGAATTAGTAAGAGTAATACCATTTGGCTAAATAAATGTAAAGTAAATTGGTTCCAATGTTGCGCCAGTTTTTACGAAAATAAAGAACAAACAAATTTATTTTTAATAGAAAAGGCAATAATTTCTATTTAATTTTTAAACTCAACGTATCTGCATAGCTACAAGGCAAAACTCGAAGTATTTCCAATTGTAAAGTCCCTGAAGCCTTATAAACTTGACAATTTGCATATTTATTTAGGTTAAAACAAAAAAATTAGGATAAAAAAAACAGGCTTAAATAATGTTGGCTGTATCAGGACGGAGATCTTTACTTAGAATGGAATGAATTTGAGGACAAACGAGGGGACATGAAGCGGTGAAAATGTCTCATAGTGATATCTCTCTTTTTCCTGGGATGGGTTGTTGTCTCTCCAGGTCATTCTTAATGCAATAGCGTACAAGGTTTGAAACATATTTTAATGCAAATAGATTTCCTACTGTCTCGTAACATTAAAAAGATAACGCCATCTATGATTACCCTGTCGATCATCTACGACTTGCATTCAACATTCAAACTATTATGTGACTGTCACAAAAGACGCATAACAAATGGTTGCAATTAAATTAATTGCATTTTGAGTTTCCCTTGACAATTTTTCAAGACGATTTCAGCTACACAATTGTTCAATTGCGTTTGCCTGTGTGTATTTGCATAAAAATTATCGAAATTGTAAATACACATAAAAAAGTTCTCCCTCTTTTAAAACATTTTAATTTGCAACGATTCAGCTATTTTCACAGTTATAATGATGTGTGGTGCGAAGAAAATATGCATATTAAATATGGACTTTCCCATGATTTACAATTCAAAGATAATTAAATTTTTACTACCATGTTGCCCATACCGAAGGGTTAATGAAATTGACATAGAGGCAACTCAAGCTGCTTAACATAGATTTAATGATATTAAAAACTAACAGTGCCATTGACAGTGTGGAGCTGGGGCCTAGGGACTAGAAAACTTCCAAATAAGTTTATCCTAATTTATTCAAATTCTGTTTAACGGTCTACGTTTCTAAAAGTAAACAGATTTTTAAGTTTTTAATGTTGTTATTAACTATAGGATAATTAGGGGAAGATCATTCTGACCACCAGGTGAAAAAAAAAGTGCGGATGTACATTTGGCTCAAATAAGTATACCATTATATATAATATATTGTATCATGAAAAGAGAAATCACCAATGCAACAGCACAAACACATAAAAAAAAGAGAGACAGAAGGAGAAAAGGAAGACTGTTTTCCTAAATTAGTGATTACTATAGACCAGCACTTGAATGAGGCCTTAACCCTACTCATCCATACAATCACATAGGTCAAACAGCATAGCCATACACAATCAACCATAAAGAATAATCCATGGACAGGCAGTCATGTCGTCAATAAGTATAAGTCGTCATTTACCAAACAATAGAAAAAATAATAAAGACAAATAATTCAGAGGCAACAACCCAACACAAGGGCTCATCAGGAGAATACACTTGCCTATAGGGTTTCGCCACTTTAAATTCTCTACCCAGCCAAGTGTTGTGGCTACCACAGAATATCCATGGCATCCCGGTGTCAGGTATCACCCCCAAAATACATGCCTATGAAAAAAAAAAGCAAATGTAAAACAACCAAGTAGCACCAAAACAAGCTTATCCCTCTTTTTAGCAACAATAGGTAAACTAAATATGATAAATTTTACCAAATCACAAATATTAACACATTGCAAAAAAAAAATTGAATGAACTAAACAATTATAGAATTTATCTTTACCATATGGCTATTTTTAAAATAAATCCGCTCTATTCGAAACACAATTCAAAATAAATGGTGCTGCATCATTATTTGTTGAACCTCCGAAAATAGTTGAAAATTTCTTTAAGTATTTCCAGATAATTCTTTTGATATTTATTTAAAAGTTCGTTATAATGAAAACTAAATTTTTTAAATTGCCAAGTTAATTTATTTGCAGAAAAACCTCTTGATATCAATTTTTGGCTTAAGATTTTACATCTATTTTTAAAATCAATATAATTACTACAAATCCTTGCATAACGAGGTAACTGTGAGAAAAACGCCGAATACGTGATATTTGAGTGTATATTACTTTCAGGGAATGGGAAACTAATCACTTCAAAATCAAAATCATCCGTTTTATTATACATTTTAAAACTTAATTTATTATTATCACAAATATTAATATTTAAATCTAAGAAATGATCTTCATGACCAGCGCCATGACTAGGTTCAAGAGTAAGCTCTGATGGATATATATTTTTAGAAATATATATATCAGACATTATATATGTATGTATATAAGATATGCATGCAAATATACCAATATGAAGTAAAAATAGAGAATTTTTTGTTTTTTTTTTAAATTTAATTTTTCCGCGAAAATTTCTATTTATGGTTTTATAATGTCCTGTATGGTTTTACTGGGCCATGCTAGACGGTGTAAGATGGTTCTTTCCTGAGGGATGAAGTTTTCTTGACAGTTTCCTACGCGAGCGTAGGAAACTGTAGGAAACTACGTTACACGTGACGGACGAAACTGGGGAGTGAGACGAGGGTCATATAAGACTAATGAAATAGAAATAAATAGCGAAAGTTTAATATTTCAGCCATAATTTTATGGAGCCTCCTCAGTTTTTTCAGTTTTAATGTAGTCCAACTTCATTTTTTTCATTCTTGTTAGTTTTGACTATTGCATTTAAAGTGAAACATAATTCGCACTGAATATGGAAAATGGATATGAAGAAAGATAACGAGCAGATTTTTTTAATTTCTTTTTCTGTTTGCTTTTTGTTTTTCTTCACTTGTACGTTTCTTTTACATTTCACTTTTTTCTTTTATTTAAAGTCTCTTTTCCTTTATTACAAATGTAGAACACAAGAAGCGTCCATGTGGGTAATGTGGACAAAACTCCAATGAGTAGGGTTGCCACTTAATTTTTTGGGGAGAGGGGGGCAAGAAAAAGAGTAAACCATGTTCAGCAAGGGAAGAAAAAGAAACATCTCACTACTATACCATCCTAATTACAGCTCGCTCTCTTTTTCACCTTTAGTTTGGAAATTGATAACTGAGCAAAGAATTAGGGCTAAAACTGGCACGTACGCAGGAGGGGGGGCTCGGGCCCAGACCCCCCCCCCCCGAAATTTTGTGAAATGTTTAATTTCCCAATGGTTTCTTGGGATTTTTGGCAAAAGTAGGACATTTATTAAGAATCTAGATAAATGTGTGAAGCCTTTTTTGGGGGATTTTACAGCATGCAATTACCCGGTCAAGTCACTGCCCAATTATTAACCCATTTTATGTCTAAATTTTTACCTTCTTTGAAGTAATTAGCAATTTTACTCTTATTTTTTGTAAAGAGAGTTTGCTTTCCACAGCAAAATAGAATTATTCTTGATATTAGGGCGTTTATCCCCCCTTTGCAGGATAAAGTAAAGCTTTTAATGGATCAATTTTGGAAACTATCATTTTTCATTAAAATCTACGTTTTTGCAATAGAAGAACTACCCGCCACAGCATCCATATTGAACTGTTAACTCTAAAATTTCCCTTTCAGTGGGATATAATAGATTAATCACTGGTTCTAAATCGCTGTTACATAAAAAAAAACTAGTTTTTCTAACTGAAAGTAAGGAGCGACATTAAAACTTAAAACGAACAGAAATTACTCCGTATAAGAAATGGATTGTCCCCTCCGCAATCCCTCGCTCTTTATGCTAAATCTTTTAATTTGTTTTAAAAAGCAGAATTGTGGTAAAGAGTCAAACATTAGCGTAAAGAGCGAAGGATTGCGGAGGGGACAAACCATTTCATATACGGATACGCTGATACGCTGAATGCGATGATGTGATTTTCGTTAAGATTCTGTGACTTGTAGGGGGTGTTTTCCCCTATTTTCTAAAATAAGACAAATTTTCTCAGGCTCTTAACTTCTGATGACAAAGACCAAATTTGATGAAACTTATATATTTAAAATCAGCATGAAAATCCGATTCTTTTGATGTATATTTTAGCATCAAAATTCCGTTATTTAGAGTTTCGTTTACTATTGAGCCGGGTCGCTCCTTACTACAGTTCGTTACCACGAACTGTTTGATGAACATAAGCTGAGCCTAAAACGTACTTTTGAGGCTTTTGACTTCTTCCCCTCATCCGCTACGATACTACAGATTAAAGCTAATCAGTATTTTCCGATATACGTGCTTTTTGCATTACTGAATAAAAAAGTGATATTTTATATCTGCTGTTTCGAAGGTTTTGGCCCCCTCCCCCGAAAAAATTCCTGAGTTAGTGCCTGGGCTAGAAGTAGATTCAAATGAGGAATTTTATTTCGTTTTTATATTTCTTAGCTTTAAGAAAATCATTTTAATCGTATTTTTAAGGCCTAAAACAACAATAAGAAAAACATTAAATTTTCTAGTTTTTTTTCCCCTCAGCTATAAATTTATGTGTTTGTGACATAATTTGTGTATCTGGACAGTCATTTATTGCAATATTATATAGCTTTCAGCATTTTAGACATATTTTTGGTCAAGTTGATGCCTTGTCCTCTGGTGCGGGTGCTCTTGGTATAGGTTGCTTTTGAACTAACTATTTTAGCTATATCAAGTAATCCCAGCCAAAGAGAAACAGACAGACTACAGCCCTACATTTCCGTGTTTATAAGTTTGCACAATCTCATTGGCTTATTATTATGAAACATTTGGAAAACCCAGGCAGTTAACGCATCGATTTAAATGCTGAACGAAAAATTTAGACAGACAAACAAAATTTAGATAGACATTTTCTAAGAAAATGCAAGAGAAGTACTTCCACCTTTAATGTTTTTTTTCTTTTTTCTTTTTTTAGCATTATCAATCTACTAAAAAGAACAGAAAGCTTTTGAGTCCCAATATTTTTATTGGTAAAGTCCATGTTTCTCTTTGGCCTTACTAACTGGTTACGCTGCAAATAGCTATAACTCTTGTACAAATTGTACAAGTAAATGTTGTACATATTGGGTTTTTATTTCACTTTCAGGCTTTTGTGCATAAGTTTAGCCAAGATATCTCTCTGGAATACAGGCCCTATGGAGTTACCATTCAATGTGTTTTACCAGGGTTTGTTGCCACAAATATGAGTAGGATAAGACGTTCATCTTTGTCCATTCCGACACCAGAAAAATTCGTTAAAGAGCATTTGAAAACCCTTGGTTTAGAAGTCTGGTCTGCAGGATACTGGTGTCATAATCTACAGGTAAAAAAAAAAAATACTGTTTCTATTTTTTTATAGTAGTATATATTTATAAAATATTTATAAGATATTACAAGATGCAAGATTTATTTTTCTTCTTTTGTGGCATCGACTCCCAGAATAAATCTGATGGCAAAACCACTACCACCAAATCCCACTGTCTGCAAGAGTTTATTGAAATTACTTGAAATATACCTCTGCTGAATGTTTGTTAAATCAAATCTTAAATATGAAATCGCACGAATTGATATAGCCATGAGGATAAACTCCCCTTTTCTGTGATTGTGGTACTCAGGTATTACATTTGTCATCACAATTTAACTGTTATTAGGAGTCCCATTATGGCAAAGGGAAATTTTGAAAAATGAAATAAATGTTGTTCTTTGTCGAAAGTCTTGTCATCAGCCGCTATTACTACAGAAAATATCAGTGAGGTATAAATTTTATGTAGTAAAGAAATTTTAAGATTCTAACGTATGTAACAAAATAAACATGGGATGTCGTTTGAGTATTTGAGAAAACTTATAGTTTTAACTGTTTAAGTGACTTTAATTCAAATATTTCACTAGTGGCACAGTAGCTAAAATGTACACAATAAAAAAGGCTTAAAATGGTTTATATTCTATATGTGTTGCGAGAGCAACACTTTGATTTTGACCAGTTTTTTTTTTCCTATGCCGCTGATCTCAGCTTATTCCTGGAAACTGGTAAGGGTCTAACCTGTGCGGTTTTTATGGAAAGTGTGGAACTCAGGCCGGATTGATGAATATGACATTACATTTTGGGAAGATCCGCAGAACTCTTGCCTGGGGCCAAAAAGGATGGTTTTTGCTTGTCCATGAGCAAGAGCCTATGGTGTGCGAAGTGAAGTGGAGTTCTATAGCCGATGTCAGAGAGGAGTATCTGAAGTTTTGCAGCAAAGCTTTCGTTTCATTAAACCATGTTTCTGCTTTCGAGTGGAAAGCCCGTTCTAGCAGGCAAGCAGGCAGGCACCACTTTCAAATTGAAGATTGACTAAAATCTGTAAGTGTTAAATATATGCGGCAGCTACCCGGCCCTACAGCCAATATTTGAGTGATAAATAGAAAAATTTACAGAAGCAAAAATGTAGCATTTTCCCACGGGTCCGAAAGTGCTGCCATTTATTGTTTATACGCATTTCTGTTCGTGATTTCAGCTGAGTTTATCATTCGGTTTTTCGGACTTGGGACTGCAGTAGAGAAATGGTATCAGATGTGCCTAAGAAACTTTAAAAGTTCTCTCATTGCTAAAGAAATTGGAGCTTATCCTTTGCTCCTTTCTAAGTGGTGACGTTATTGGCCTACGGCAAAAAAAACAACTTTTGAACTAGGACAGATAGAATTTTTTTTTCGATGGCAATCGATAGCTTTTGATGAGGTGATCGAAGTATATGACATCCACTTTTGGGTACAAAAATTCCTTCATGAGGTATACCAGTTTGAAAGTTTCAAAGGGTTGACAACTTCAGTAGCAAGGTACACACTGAAATGAAATCTATGCCGATGCAAATTGTGAGACATATAGAGGACTTGTAAGCAACAGTCGGCTGTTAGGTAATAGTCACCTTCGGCAATGAGGGGTTAGCAACCTTTGCTAGTTGGTGTATCTATTGTTTGTTTCCAGTGTATTTGATGGTAAACAATTTTGTAAGATATTTAGGGGACTTGTAAGTAACAATCTGCTGTTAGGCTACAGTCAACTTCGGCGATGAGGGGTTTGCAACTATGCTAGTTGGTGTACCCATTTATTTGTTTCCGGTGAACTTGATGCCTATCACAGGAGAGGGACTTATAAGTGAGAATCGGTTCACTTTGGGCGAGAAACGGCTGTTAGCTCATTATCATCTTCGGGAATGAGGGGTTTACCACTTTTGCTAATTGGTGTACCTATTATTTGTTTCTGGTGTATTTGATGGTTAAACCAATTTGGTTCCAGTGGTAAGACATATAGGGGATTTGTAAGTAATATTCGGCTGTTGGACTACAATCATCTTCAGTGACGAGGGGTTTGCAACTTTTGCTAGTTGGTGTACACATTTATTTTTTTCCGGTGAACCTGATGTCTATCACGGGAGAGGGACTTGTAAGAAAGAATCTGTCCACTTTGGGCTATAAATTTGTGCAAATTGGTGCACATTGTATTCGAACTCTTTAAATCTGACAGAATTAAGTGTTTACGCAACGGGTACAAACTATAATGTAAATCAATGAGGTATTTTCGTAATAATTAGTGTCACCCATGGTATTTTAAGCCTGAAAAGTTACGGATAGCTTTATAATACCAACTAGATTATATAAGATATTGTTTCAAGTTTTCATTCGTCACGGTATTTACGATTGAAAAGGATAAAGTTCAACTGGCTGCAAAGTCAATTTAGTCCCTTCTTTCGATATTATTTTATAGTTGTTGTTTTTTCAACGCTGAGGAATAGACTTTGGTCATGTGATAACTGGTTGCGTTCTTGTTTGAACATACCGTTTTAAAAACTTCGATAGGCTGACAACTTCATCATTTAACCGATAGTGAAGAAACAAGCACAAACGAGAATGTAAAACAATGAGATAGTTTTTTAATAATTAATAGAATGTCATCTATGGTATTTTGATCCCGAAAAGTTAGGGATAGCTTTATAATACCAACTAGATTATATAAGATATTGTTCCGAGTTTTCATCCGTCACTATGTATACGATTGAAAAGGATAAAGTTCAACTGGCTGCAAAGTCAATTTAGTCCCATCTTTCGATACTATTTTGTTGTTGTTTTTTTCAACGCTGAGGAATAGCCTTTGATCATGTGATTACTGATCGATAGCGAAGAAACAAAACCAAAGTGTTGCTCTCGCAACACTTTAGTCGGCGAAGCCAGACAAAGGTTGCCGCAACACTTCAGGTTGCCCGGGCATCGTAGGTCTAGTTTAGATTCAAGTAGGACTAGGGTGCTTACATTGTTTTTCATACTTTTCTTGCATACTCAGCAGGTAGGTTTACAAGAATTTATAAGGAATAAAATTCCTTGATTTGACGAAATTGAACGAAGAATGTAAAAGAAAATATAGAAAGAATAACAAAAAGTTCTCTGAAGGGGGGTGCGGATTTACGGGAATCTGAAAGTAAATCTCATAGTTACCTGATAACGGAGGGAGTTTTCTCTGGGGGATTGAGCTTAATTTTCACTCTTATTCCCCTGAATTCCCCCTTAGTCTTTTCTAGGAATTTTGAAGTAAATATTACTCTTCGTTTTAATGGCACTTGGTATCTACCAAGTAACATAGCGATCGCAAATTCTGTCGTTCTGTCTGTCCCGGTTTTGCTACTTTAGGCACTTCCAGGTAAGCTAGGACAGTGGAATTTGGCAGGCGTATCAAGAACCAGACAAGATTCAATTAAAAATTGTCGTTATTGCGATTCGACGGAATAAAATTTCGAGGGAGTGGGGCGCGGTTAAATCTAGGAAAAATGAGGTATTTTTAACTTACGAACGGATTATCGGATCTTAATTAAATTTAATTTTTGGAAGGACATTTTGTCTCAGAACGCTTATTTTAAATCCTGACCAGATCTGGCAACATTGGGGGAGTTGGGGGGAATGTAAAATCTTTGAAAACACTTAGAGTGGAGGGATCAGGATGGAACTTGGTGGGAAAAATAAGCACAAGTCTTAGATACGTGATTGACATAATCAGAACGGATCGGCTCTCTTTGGGGGAGTTGGGGGGGGGGGTTAATTCTAAAAAATTAGAAAAAAATGAGTTATTTTTAACTTACGAAGAAGTGACCGGATCTTAATGAAATTTGATCTTTGGAAGGATATCGTGTCTCAGAGCTCTTATTTAAAATTCTGACAGGATCCGGTGACTTTGGGGGGAGCAGGGGGGAACCTAGAATCTTGGAAAACGCTTAGAGTGGAGGGATCGAGATGAAACTTGGTGGGAAAAATTACCACAAGTCCTAGATACGTGATTGACATAACCGTAACAGATCCACTCTCTATGGGGGAGTTGGGGGGAGGATTAATTCTGAAAAATTTGAAAAAATGAAGCATTTTTAACTTACGAAGGAGTGGTCGGATCTTAATAAAATTTGATTTTTGGAACAATATCGTGTCTCAGAGCTCTCATTTTAAATTTCCGCCAGATCCGGTGACATTGGAGGGAGCTGGGGGGAACCTAAAATCTTGAAAACGCTTAGGGTGAAGGGATCGGGATGAAACTTGATGGGAAAAATAAGCACTAGTTCTAGATACGGAATTGACATAACCGGAATGGATCTGCTCTCCTTGGGGAGGAGGTTAATTTTAAAAAATAGAAAAAAATGAGTTATTTCTAGCTTACGAAGAAGTGATCGGATCTTAAAGAAATTGGATTTTTGGAACGATATTGTGTCTCAGAGCTCTCATTTTAAATTTCGGCCAGATCCAGTGACATTGGAGGGAGCTGGGGGGAACCTAAAATCTTGGAAAACGCTTAGGGTGGAGGGATCGGGATGAAACTTGATGGAAAAAATAAGCACTAGTCCTAGATACGGAATTGACATAACTGGAACGGATCTGCTCTCTTTGGGGAGGAGGTTAATTAAAAAAAATTAGAAAAAAATGAGCATTTTTAACTTCCGAAGGAGTGATCGAATCTGAATAAAATTTCATATTTAGAAGAACCTTGTAACTCAGATCTCTTATTTTAAATCCTGACCGAATCCAGTTTCATTGGGGGGGGGACTGGAAATCTTGGAAAACACTTAAAGCGGAGAGATCAGGATGAAACTTGGTTGGAAGAATAACCACAAGTTCAAGATACGTGAATGACATAACCGGACTAGATCTGCTCTCTTTGGTGGAGTTGGGGGGAAGGGGATTAATTTGGAAAAATTAAAAAATTAGATATTTGTAACTTACGAACGGGTGATCAGATCTTAATGAAATTTGATATTTAGAAGGTTCTTGTGCTTTAGAACTCTTGTTTTTTATAATCCCGACCAGATCCAGTGACATTGGGGGGAGTTGGAGGGGGAAACCGGAATTCTTGGTAAACGTGAAAATCAAGGTATCTTACGAATGGGTGATCGGATCTTAATGAAACTTGATATATAGAGGAATATTATGTCTCAGATGATCGATTTTCAATTCGAATCGGATCCGAAGACATGGTGGGTTTGAGGGGGGAACCAGAAATCTTGGAAAACGCTTAGAGTGTAGAGATCGGGATGAAACTTGATGGGAAGATTAAGCACAAGCTATAGATACGAGATTGACATAATTGGAACGGATCTGTTCTCTTTGGGGGAGCTGGGGGTTATTAATTTGGAAAAATTAGAAAAATTGAGGTATTTTTAACTTAAGAACGGGTGACTGAATCTTAATGAAATTTGATGTATATAAGGAACTCATGTATCAGAGCTCTTACTTCGAATCCCGACCAGATATTTTGACATTGGGGAGAGTTGGAGGTGGAAACTGGAAATCTTGGAAAATGCTTTTAAGTGTTGTAGATACGTGATTGACATAACCGGACAGGATCCGGTCTCTTTGGGGAATTTAGGGGGTGTGGTTCAGTGCTTTGGCGAATTTGGTGCTTCTGGACGTGCTAGGACAATGAAAATTTGTAGGCGTGTCAGGGAGCTACACAAAGTGACTTGATAAAGTCGTTTTCCCCGATTTGACCATCTGAGAAAAATTGTGGTATTTGTAACTTACGAGTGGGTGATCGGATCTTAATGAATTTTGATATTTAGAAGGATCTCGTGACCCAGAGCTCTTATTTTAAATTTCGGCCAGATCCAGTGACATTGGAGGGAGCTGGGGGGAACCTAAAATCTTGGAAAACGCTTAGGGTGGAGGGATCGGGATGAAACTTGATGGAAAAAATAAGCACTAGTCCTAGATACGGAATTGACATAACTGGAACGGATCTGCTCTCTTTGGGGAGGAGGTTAATTAAAAAAAATTAGAAAAAAATGAGCATTTTTAACTTCCGAAGGAGTGATCGAATCTGAATAAAATTTCATATTTAGAAGAACCTTGTAACTCAGATCTCTTATTTTAAATCCTGACCGAATCCAGTTTCATTGGGGGGGGGGGGGACTGGAAATCTTGGAAAACACTTAAAGCGGAGAGATCAGGATGAAACTTGGTTGGAAGAATAACCACAAGTTCAAGATACGTGAATGACATAACCGGACTAGATCTGCTCTCTTTGGTGGAGTTGGGGGGAAGGGGATTAATTTGGAAAAATTAAAAAATTAGATATTTGTAACTTACGAACGGGTGATCAGATCTTAATGAAATTTGATATTTAGAAGGTTCTTGTGCTTTAGAACTCTTGTTTTTTATAATCCCGACCAGATCCAGTGACATTGGGGGGAGTTGGAGGGGGAAACCGGAATTCTTGGTAAACGTGAAAATGAAGGTATCTTACGAATGGGTGATCGGATCTTAATGAAACTTGATATATAGAGGAATATTATGTCTCAGATGATCGATTTTCAATTCGAATCGGATCCGAAGACATGGTGGGTTTGAGGGGGGAACCAGAAATCTTGGAAAACGCTTAGAGTGTAGAGATCGGGATGAAACTTGATGGGAAGATTAAGCACAAGCTATAGATACGAGATTGACATAATTGGAACGGATCTGTTCTCTTTGGGGGAGCTGGGGGTTATTAATTTGGAAAAATTAGAAAAATTGAGGTATTTTTAACTTAAGAACGGGTGACTGAATCTTAATGAAATTTGATGTATATAAGGAACTCATGTATCAGAGCTCTTACTTCGAATCCCGACCAGATATTTTGACATTGGGGAGAGCTGGAGGTGGAAACTGGAAATCTTGGAAAATGCTTTTAAGTGTTGTAGATACGTGATTGACATAACCGGACTGGATCCGGTCTCTTTGGGGAAATTAGGGGGTGTGGTTCAGTGCTTTGGCGAATTTGGTGCTTCTGGACGTGCTAGGACAATGAAAATTTGTAGGCGTGTCAGGGAGCTACACAAAGTGACTTGATAAAGTCGTTTTCCCCGATTTGACCATCTGAGAAAAATTGTGGTATTTGTAACTTACGAGTGGGTGATCGGATCTTAATGAATTTTGATATTTAGAAGGATCTCGTGACCCAGAGCTCTTATTTTAAATCCCGACCAGATCTGTTGACATTGGGGGGAGTTGGAGGGGGAAAATGGAAATCTTGGAAAACGCTTATAAATGCTGTATATACGTAATTGACATTACCGGACTGGATTCGCTCTCTTTGAGGATGTTAGGGGGTGGGGTTCAGTGCTTTGGCGAGTTTGGTGCTTCTGGACGTGCTAGGACGATGAAAATTGGTAGGCGGCTGAAAGAGCTGCGCAAATTGACTTATTAAAGTCGTTTTCCCGACCAGATATTTTAGCATTGGGGAGAGTTGGAGGTGGAAACTGGAAATCTTGGAAAATGCTTTTAAGTGTTGTAGATACGTGATTGACATAACCGGACTGGATCCGGTCTCTTTGGGGAATTTAGGGGGTGTGGTTCAGTGCTTTGGCGAATTTGGTGCTTCTGGACGATCTAGGACAATGAAAATTTTTAGGCGTGTCAGGGAGCTACACAAAGTGACTTGATAAAGTCGTTTTCCCCGATTTGACCATCTGAGAAAAATTGTGGTATTTGTAACTTACGATTGGATGATCGGATCTTAATGAATTTGATATTTAGAAGGACCTCGTGACTCAGAGCACTTATTTTGAATCCCGACAGGCATTAAGCCTCTGAATTTCCTTCTAAAGCAATGTGTTGATTCTTAGAATTTTGCTAGAGCTCATACCATATGGGCTCTTGGCTGTTCCGACCTCGTCACAAGTGCCATATGAGCTCTTAGCTCTTGTTGAATATAGCGAAGAAAGATATTTAAGATAATAAATTAGGATATATTTTATAACTATCATTGATGAAAAAAGGTCGATTCAACTATTAGGCCTACTTCATTGTATTAGTTCTCAGTTACTTTGTTATTATTTTTCATTAATTTGCTGCTATTTTTATTGTTTTTATTATTTATCGTGATATTGCTAGTGATAATTATTAGTAATTTTGATCGTTTTTGCTTTATTTTTTATCATTATATTTAAATATTTAGTTACAATTATTTTTTTTTATCAGATATTCAATTTTGATTTTTCAGCTGGCCTATTACAGAGCCTTTATGCTTTACCTAGAGCCATACGTAGTTTTTTTAAGAGGACCATTGTTTCTTTTTTTATGATTCTTTAGATTATTTTTTTATCATATTATTCTTCTTATATTATTTAGTTGTCTTAGCCTTTTTAGTTGTTTTATTATTATCAATTTTATTTGCTATTAAACATTTTATTGGTTATAATCATTACTTATTCTTATCATTATTCTATTTATGATTCTTTATTAGTTATTTTCTATTTATCTTTTAGCTGATCAACTAACCGTTTTGGGGTTTTAGGAACAGTTTATCGAACTATTTCGTAGAAGTTTAGTATGTTTATCTTCTTATCTTTTCATTCATTTATTTTAGTTTTATTAATTCACTGTCCTAGCTCTTTGTTATTTCATTGTTATTATACTGTTTTATTTGATATTATTATTATTATTATTATTATATTATTATTTGTTATTTTACCTGAGTTATTTGATATTATTAATTATTGACCGGAAGTCAAAAATGTTTGTCTACTAGTTGAGCTTACCAGCTCACAGGGAAGGGAAATCGTATCAGTATAACATCAGTATACATACCCAGATTTCCCCGAATTAGCCCAGGCCTAATTTGTACAGAATAAATTTTTACTTGGAACAACCCTTGATAAAAAACGCTGATTAATTATCATCTAGAGATAATATCATATTAATTTATTTTAATTCTATTCATCTGTTGTATTAACTGTTGGTTATTCTGTTACTTTTATTTGTTAGTTTGATAACATTTTTTAGTTTTTTTCATATTAAAAGTTATTATGTTATTTATTAGAAGTTTTATTTTTACGAAAAACTAAGCAAAAAATGGGTTTTAATTTCAACAAAGCAGTGAAAACAAAGCAACAAATTGAAAAAAAAGAAAATATTCTGAATCTTTCGGCTCCACGCCTGGGAGCCTTTCTCGACGGAGAAAAACGAAAAGAATGAAAAAACAAAAAAATTTTTTTTTTAAATAAAACACAGAACAACGGCGACAACTAAAAACACGAAAAAAAATAAATAAGAACAACTCACATTATAAAAAATATCCACCACTGATGTTGTAACATAAGAATAAAAACTTATTTTATTTCATTATTTTTTATCTATTATTTTCAATTATTATCAAAAATAACATTAATTATTTTAAATTTAACTAAATTTCATTGAATTATTTAATAACTAAATTAATAACTAAATTCTAATAAATAAATTATGGAATTATTTACTAAATAAGAAATTGTTTAATTTTTATTTTTAATTTTAAAAACACGAATAAAAAATATCCACCACTGATGTTACATAAGAATAAAAACTTATTTTATTTCATTATTTTTTCATCTATTATTTTTAATTATTATCAAAAATAACATTAATTATTTTAAATTTAACTAAACTTCATTGTATTATTTAATAACTAAATTAATAACTAAATTTCAATAAATAAACTATGGAATTATTTACTAAATAAGAAATTGTTTAATTTTTATTTTATTTTTCAGCTGACCTACTACAGAACCCTCATGCATTTTTTTGAGCAATGGGTCGAGACCTTCTGTAGAAGACAACTGGCAACTATTAGACAAAAAGCTTTATTCAAGAGATCAAAAATTAATGACATCACCAGTTCTATCAAAGAGCACAACGCGTAAAACGCTACGCGAACGCTTTCGTCAAATATGATTCTTCTGTTAAGTCTCTCTGCAATGAAGTTCCCTCGGCAAGGCGTCTCACCAATACCTCATCAATATTTTTTGTTGTAATAACGCTGTAAATATTAGTTAATTTATTGCTCAGTCTCTTTGCTTAAGGGCAGTGAAATTAACAAATGGACTTGAGGTTTTCTTCTACTGCTTCTGTAAATATTTGCTTGAAGAAATGCCAAGTTCCTGTCAAGTTATGATTTTTTTCACACTCATTTTGCTTTTGTCTTTTTTGTATTTAAATGAAACATTATAACATTATTATATAAAGTGTTTACTTCGAATTTAAGAGTTTTTTCAATGACTAATTCTATTTTTTATTTTATTTTGTAATTGGGAACTAACTTTTCCAAATTTATTTAAGCGAATTGACCATTCGTATCATTTTTAATTATGATCATTAAATAGCCATGCTTCACTTATCTGACATTTTATAAGCCTACAAATATGTTTAAAACTGATTAAAAACAGTAGTTCTTCCCAAAAGTTAAAAGCTGAAACTTTTAAAAACATCTTGTTTATCTAATCTTCATCCATTTTTTTTAGCTTTAAGTGCAAAAGTTGTGTCTTTATAAGCATATTAAAGATAGGTAGGTATCAATTTCGTATCCAGGGGGCTACTGGTTTTGACCCACCACCCAAAAAAATAATTCTCAGGCTTGTAAAAGAGTAACAAAATATATATTAACAGATTTTTGACGTGTTTTGAAAAGTTTCTTTTTTGTACCCCTCCTCCTAAAAGCAAATACCTCCCCAGAAAAAAACCTGGATACTCCCTTGGTAGGTATGATGTAGAGTCGTTTAGCCTTGTGAAGTGCCGCTTGAGACGGATCCTTTGACATTGAGTTTTGCGTCAATTGAAGTGTTAACTATATAAACGTATTTCATGTGAATCACCAAATTCTATTAATGTCCTTCTATCCATCGTTAATGTTATCTACATTCTGTTAATGTCGTTATTCTTGATATTCCAATTTCGTTTGACTGTTTGAGAATTAGTTTTTAAATTGACCTAAAAATAAAATATTTAAAAGTAAAATAATCCACTAATTTCAAAAAAAAATATCAGGGTTGGATCCAAATAAACTGAGAACTTCAATTGAAATCCGAAATTTATTATCTAAGTTTGTTTTAAGCTATTTCTAGTTTTTGTGGCCATTGTTGGTTTGTCACTGGCATCAACAGTCCTCGGTGGCTTTTGGGCGGGGAAGGGGCAGTATAGAGGATCATCGATCCTTAGATTCTGACAAATACATTTGTTATAGTTTCAATGAAAAGACTAAAAAAAAAATAATGCCTGCCTTCCCCCTCCAGAATTTAAAAAGTGTCTATTTTAAATTGTTATTTTTCTTAAATAAGAAAAATCAGTGCTCTTACCCCCTGTATTTTTATGAATTGACGCCCCTGCTAACAGTGTTTACTTCCTATTAAAACTATATTAGAGCCTTTGTTCAAAAGAAATTAAGTTCTAAATATGACCGTGTGATTTGTATTAATTGAAAGAAACAAAGGCAATTATAAGAAAAAAAATGATAATTGCCAAAAATATATTACTTCCCTTGCGGTTGTTACGCAATTCTATTTGAAAATCAGTTTCAAGCTTAATTTTAAAAATAAGCTATTAAGAAATTAATAAAATTAAAAAATTAAGGTTCTTTCGACTTATTTTAGTACAAACGATCAGTATTAATAGTGTAAAACAGTTGAACAGTGTAAAATAGTGTAAAACTAGACGGGTGCTATTTCGTTCAATTTTATACACCAGAGTTTAAATCAACCGTATTTCCTATGAAAAGTCCAAAAAATTATTGACTGGAAGGATGAATTTTCATCCCTCCAGTTCTATTAAAACTATATTAGAGCTCGTGATTTGGCTGAAGGGTTGAATTATCGACTGGAGGGATAATCGTTAACTTGGACCGAGGCAAACCGTATTTTTTTTATGAAAATTCCAAAATTGTTAAATGTTAATTTGTACCGAGGCAAACTGACAGAGGCAGCAATCACATAAAAATATTCTTTTTTCATGGAGAAGATTCCATGCTGTCAGAGGAGACTCCTTGGAGGAGACGTAAAATTTTGCTTTTAGGGTGGAATTTGGCACCTGTGGTCACTCAATAATTTAGAAACGGCAAAACTGCAATTGTGTCTCTTCCTCATAAAAAGTCAAAAAATCATTTTTACTTTTTGAATGGACTGAAACTTTTGAATAAAAATAAGAATTGTCATATATCAAGACCTAGAATCAAGTTCATTTTCCCTTTTATTAAGAATGAGGTATCAAGATTAAGTATAAAGTTTTAACCTCCTCTCATTGTTAAATACAGTTATCACAATAGTATCACCATTTATTTGAAATGGCACGAGGTAGTAATGTGTACAGGGTTGCCACAACGGTTAGTTCCTAAAGTGTTAAAACTGTCCAATTTTGCATGCAAAGCGGTGATTTTCGGGCTACAGTAAAAATAGATTTTGCGCCTGTCGAGGCATAATATCGATATTAGTACCGATATCACATAGTAAGTAAATCACCATCGCTGCTCACGTTTAAAAAATAATCTAATGAAGATAGTTCTTTCAGCTTACAATAGCAGGTTATTCTAATATTTTGTAAGTTACTTGGTGATTATCACCCGTATCTCTAGTCATATGTTTTCCTGAGTTACGTTCATTTTTCTTCTTTTTTCGTCTTCTTCTTCTTTTTGAGAGGTGTACATCTTGGTTGTTGTATTTTTTCTTGTGACATAGATAGTGCATCGAGTTCTGCATATGTTCTGCCTTGCTGGGGTTGTCCAACTGTACTGCAACTTACCAACTTACTGCAAGCTGTGACACAGTCATTCAAAATATAATATAAAATCTTCAATACCCAATTATCAAATAAAAAAAAAAAACACTTCAAATGAACCCAGCTAAGCTATTAAGTTTATTTAAATTTTATTCAGTTTTTGCAGTGAGAAACCCACCGTCTCAACCATGGGCGCAAGTGGCTTCTTTTCTAAAGGGGGGAGGCAGCAGTACTTACCCTTATGATAAAATGTATTGATTGGAAATCACCTGTCAAGCACTAAGGCTATTTCTTTTCATCAGATTTATTTGATATAGTACGAGGTAGTAATGTGTACAGGGTTGCCACAACGGTTAGTTCCTAAAGTGTTAAAATCATCTAATTTTGTGTGCAAAGCAGCGATTTTCGGGGCCACAGTAAAAATATATTTTGCGCGTGTCGATATACGATATCGATATTGGAACCTATATGTGGACATTTCTGTTTATTTCTAGTAACAATCTACCTTTTATCAACTGCGTTTTAGCCATCAACCTTTTTCAATTGTTTTTTCAACCATCTGCTTTGTAAGCCATATCTATTGTAAATATAATGTTCTAGGGGGGGCAGCTACCCTCCTACCCCTTCCCTTTCTTCATACGCCCATGATCCCAACTGTAAAGCATTAATTTCTTTTGACTATATCCCAGTAATTAAACGGAAATTCTTAACCACATGCAAAATGATTCTAGAATCTGAAAAATATATTCCGAATTTTTAAGACGCGCTGTCAATAGATTTATTAAAATATTCATTACTGGAATGTTGACTATGTCCAAGGCAGGCACATGCTGAAAGATGGGTGGGGATCCTTATCAGTACTACTCCCCTAAAGTCAAAGTTTTTCTTTTTTCCTAAGATAACTTTGAAGAGCATACTGCCTTTCTATGACGAAAGTCCATGACGAATGGTTCAAGATAGGGATGAAACATTTTAATCGACAGTGTCGACCCAGCCCTAAATGGGTACCTGGAGAAATCTGAGGAAGGTAAACGGGGAGGGAGTGCGAAAGCACAGGATGGTTGGCCCCCAACCCCCCATTGCACTTCCTGGCTGAAGGGCCAAGAAACGGAGATCAGCACCGCCGGTAGGGACTGCAAGTCTAATGCCGTATCCTTTACCTTTACCTTTTTAAAGTTGTAGTGCAATATATCCAAGCATGAATGTAAATTAATGCCACTTCCTGGGTATGTGACCTTTAGAGAAGAAACGGGTTGCGCTCAGACAACATTCTATGCGATCCATTGAAGCCAGTCATGTCATTGTCATGTCATTCTCATGCATTACAGCCTTAAATCGACGCTTAAAATGAATACTCGCATCATTTTGCATGTTGCCTAAGTTCAAAAGAATCTAGTAGACAGTCCCAAATGGAACGACCAAGTGATATCCGACTGGTCTGTGTGACCAGAATTGCCACCCCTAGTGATTTATCACTATTTACAGGGATATTTTATATCGCCTTAAAATCAGCAAATAAATCACTAGATTATTGAAAAAGGTTACTAAATCAGCCAAAAAACCCCTAAAATCTAGTGGTTCTTTTCACCGGGTGGCAGCCATGTGTGTGATCGAGTACGAAATTTTATTGTCTTCCTCTCCTACTATATGTACCAAAATCTCAAACCAGACTAATTATTTTAAGATGCATGATGATATGTTATGTTTGAAATGTTACAGTATTTCGATTTTTTGTTAACATATATCTATGACAAGTCTATTCTAAATGGGCTATTTACATAGTTTAGGGCCCTTTTCTCTGGTTTGAAACACAGACTCTGTTTTTTATCATTAATTTCTGGGACTCCATTTACTAGGCTCTCTTATTTATTGGAGTTCGGGGTTATCTGTCCACTCCAAATTTACAACCTTAATTTATTACAGATCTGATTCTGACAACTCAACTATAAACTAGTAATGATTTTGACATCACAGCCCTCATATCTGTGGCTTATAATATATAAATAAAGGAATACACCATTAAAGCAGATTTTATTAATAAAAACACACTTCTTTTTAGGCATTTGTGCTCAAGTTTAGCCAGGATTTAGCTTTGGAATATAAGCCATGCGGTGTCGTAGTCCAATGTGTGACACCGGGATTTGTTGCCACTAATATGAGCCGAATTCGCCGTCACTCCCTTTCTATACCAACTCCACAAACTTTCGTCAAGGAACATATTCACACATTTGGTTTGGAAACCTGGTCTGGTGGATACTGGTATCACAAGCTTCAGGTAAAAATCATACTTTACATTTCTTTATTTTAAAGTACCGAGAACAGTCAAAAGGAAATTTGATTGCCTAATTGATTTAGCGGAAACTTATACAATAAGCTATGACTTAATGAATTAGAAAAAAAATTTAGAATTAAATTTTTGATAAACAAAATATCTCTTTATCCAATAAGAATTCGGCAGTAGCCAATGCAAAATGAATAAAAACGAATACGTGGGTGAAAAATAAGCAATAAATAAGAAAAATAAGCAAAAAATAAGAAAAATAATCGAAAAATAAGAAAAAAAACAAAAAATAAGCAAAAAAAGAAAAATTATCAAAAAATAAGCAATAAATTAGAAAAATAAGCAAAAAACAAGAAAAATAAGTAATAAATAAGAAAAATAAGCAAAAAATAAGACCAAACCGCTTAAGGGAATATAATTTTTCTTAGAAGATGCTGTCTTTGGGGATTAAAACATATTTAATCGTTGAGTTTTCATGGTTTCAAAATGCTGTCAGATATAACTAATTTTGGTTACTTATTATCATGGCTTGGTGTGGCAACAATGACAAAAATATGCTACTGCTCTGAACAGCTCCGTAGTTAAAAAAAAGAATCTCACAATTTTGTCTTCTTTGAGTATGTATTGCCATAACAAGGCCCTGTATGGTTTTGTATTCATCGTTATTTAATCAAAGATTTGGGTTGAGTTGTTAGTTTTTACAGTATAATTTGCTGAAGATGGCTATTAGGCTATTATAGCATAAATTTTTACCTAGGTTTTATTTTAATCATCATATTGATAGAAATACTCATTAATTCTCGTTTTTCTGATAATGTAAAAGCAGTGTGATCACTGTCGGTATGTATAGGCTAGTACACGCGCCAGATTAGATTGTAATGTTCCGATAGTATTTGAATTATTTAGGCCAACAAACCTAATTTAAATTTCTTTAGTCAACCCCTACACCAGACGGCATGAAACATTTTTTAGTTTAAACATCTTTGAGTTTAACCAAGCAATGTTTTCCCCTACTAAAGAGTGAGCTACGTTTGACGACTATTTTGACAGGTTGATGGCGGCTTCACCAATTATCTTCAGTCACCCCATTTGGAAGACAATTCTATAGACTCTTTCCCAAAAACCCATCTACGATTGTGTTTCCTACAAAATGAGGAAGCCTCCTTGTGGCTCCAGAACTTCCTCTAGATTCCGCTATAGATTATATTTGTCCTCCGAGTTTTCGTCTCTTGAGTTTTGAAACCACCATTTAGACTGTGGCAACATTTTTGCCATCGGGAAGACCCAGAGTGTGACCAAGCAGTTCTAGGTGCTGATTTTTGAAGGTTTTTAGGTTTATCAGCCTTCATTTAGAAAGCTTCTTCAGCTTCCTTAACCTTCTGTTTTAGAAAGATCCAAAGTATACCACATTGAACAGATGACAAGCGATATTCTCCATCTTTTATTGCGGGTAAATAAAACAAATTTAAATTCCACAGCTATTAAGAGTTGGCTATGTCAATCTCAAATCTCATATATCGTGTTCATATCAACATCTCTAATATCATTATTTATATATTTTAGGATAAAAATTAAAGAATTTTTTCTAAACAAATAATTCTAAGTCCAAACCGTAGGAAGGTATTCATGATTATAAGTTAGTATATAGTGATTCTGTTTGGTCAATTTTTTTTAATATAGGTTTTTTTCATAAATTCACTAAAAATCAGTTTGACTTAACCTAGATAAAAAAAAAATAAGAAAAAAGAGCATGGAAGCTTATACAAAATTGGAAGAGGAAGCGGATAATAAACTAACAACAACAGGAGAAAGCATTGAAAGCGTATTTTAATGTTATGGGAAAAAGTTTTTCAGATTTTTGTCGATAACACAAAGAATCAACATGTGGGAAGGCAATTTACTATAAGCCTGTTCTGGTAACATTGCTGATCAACAATCATGTTTTAGGGACCATCTTAGATTTTGTTTAACAACATCATAGATGAAAACCATCCAAAATTGCAATCGTTTTATGTCAAACTTGTAGGTCGAATCTGGTCAAACTTGTTGGTCAAAACTTGCTGGTCATAATGGATGAAAGCATCCAAAATTGCAATCGTTTTTTGTCAAATTTGTTGATAAAAACTTGTTGGTCATCATGGATGAAAACCATCCAAAATTGCAATGGTTTTTTGTCGAACTTGTTTGTCAAATCTGGTCAAACTTGCTGGTCTTCATGGATGAAAGCATCCATAATGGTCAAACTTGTTGGTCAAAACTTGCTGGTCATAATGGATGAAAGCATCCAAAAATGCAATCGTTTTTAGTCAAAATTGTTGGTCAAAACTTGTTGGTCATCATGGATGAAAACCGTCCAAAATTACAATCTTTTTTTGTCAAACTTGTTGGTCAAATCTAAGCGGGAAATTTCAGGGATGAATATTATGAGGGAAAATTGTTTTTGTTCTTGTAATTTTAGGAGAGAAAAACAGTTACTTTGCCATAATAGTTGATATACTTATTATTAGTTTGATCTCTAACCAAAAATAATACAGAAGAATGTGCTCTTTTAATTACCCACCCCTTTGCCATCCAAAGGGGTCAGAAGGAATTTTGTTGTATTTAATTGAAACCCTTAGAATTTGACCAGTCATTGGGAAGGTGTATGAACAGTGAAAATACAAGAGTAAACCTGATTTTACTTGAAAATGGTAAAATAGTACTCAATCGATTTTGAATCGAACATTGCCATTCTTTTACAACAATAATCAAACTTTTCTCCCAAAAATTATTGTTAATCCACAAATGAATGTAAAAAAAATTCATGTGATTTTTTATCTACAATTTGTTCGCCAGAATAAGCCTTACAACTGGAAGGAAATGTCATCTATGACAAAAATTTGTAATAATCATTTTGAAAACCTACCTCCCTTTTTATACTTTTATACTTTTCTGTAGTCTTTCACTGGCAAATTGAATAATGAAAGAAAATGATAAGTAGCAATAAGTAAGTGCCACAATTTCAAAGGACCCTAGGACAATATTGAAAAAAATTATATCTTCAAAACACAGTTTTTCATTTCTATATAACTGCTTCTTCAAGCTGGCTTAAATGTAAGAATTTGAAAACACTAAAGAACGGGTAAATTATGTGTATATGTTTCATCTTTTCTCCTGAAAACGAGACTATTCTCCTTTATGTTCTGTTTTGCACACTCATTGTCTCCCACTCAAACCAGTGCCGTTTTTTATTAGAAACTAAAACCTGTTTTTTTCAGTGGGCTTACTATGGCAATTTAATGCTCTTCCTCGAGTCCTACGTTGAGAATCTATGCCGAAGAAGCTTGGCACTAATACGAGAGAAGGCAAAGAAGAAGAGAGCGGCCCAGAAAGAAAAGCTTGCTCTCCTTGAAGAAAAGAAAGTGGAACTTGGAAAAGAGCACACCGCGTAGAAACTAAACAACAAGTACAACTGAAAGAGACTTGATCAAATGTAGGAGTTGCGTAGTTGAAATTAAATGACAGGTCTTTTTACCTAGGGTAGATAGGGTTTGTTCGTCAAGGTAATTTTTCTCAGAGAAAAATGTATCGATTGCCAATTATTTTATTTTTATGGTGCTTTCTATTTTTGTACTTAATTCGCAATTTTAGAATATATGATTTTATTATTAAAAAATTGAGATATTTTAAAATTAATTTTTGTGACTAGCCAATTATAGTAAATATTCAAGACATAATTTATGAAACTAGGACTCATAGAAGCTTGAATTGACAGTTTGTTCATCTAGAAACTGAATCTGTTCAGAGATTCAGGGCTAGTGTTAAGTGTTTGGGAACAAATTATTTTAAACGAAGTTTTCATTGATTAGGCCATGCCATTAAGCTACCCTTTTCTACGGGAAGAAGTGTGATGGTAAATCAACAAAGAATAATACAGGTCATTCATAAATCTTGGCTATATTTCATGAGCAGGTATGACTATAGTCTGGTAGCCTCTAGCTTTTGATAGTCTTGATCGATTTACCCCCTCAGAGTTCCGATCGATAGCATTTAGACCTCGTTAGTAGAAACCGTTGTTTTGCACCAAAAAAAATGGCAGATATTTTTGGTTCTGCCATTTTTGGTTCAGATTTTTTTGGTTTTGCAGCAAAAAATGGTTCAGATTTTTTGGTTTTTGGTTCAGATATTTTTGGTTTTGCAGCAAAAAATGGCTACATTGCCTTTACACAATTTCTTCGTTATTTAAAAAAGCGCCAGGACTTTTGATTTTTGTGCGAGTGGCCCCTCTCCCGATATTTTAAGCGTGATGACTCCTTGTCAAAATTTGGTAAAATGAAGCAAATAAACAGACATTCTAACCATCCTTCTCAAGAATAATACAACAATTTTTATTTTCTACGATGAGGGCTTAAAATTTTATCCTAGAGATTCTCCGACATCCTACTGGTACTACCAACTCACTACAGCACTAAAACGCCTGAGACCAACTCAGCTACGCACGCTCCTCCTCCATCTAAATCTATTCAAAGCATCACTAATATCACTCATTTTTTCAGAGGTTTCCCGGTATCTTTAAACTTAATGGTAGCCTTAGACAAAATGAATATGACTTATCTACAAGCACCAAAACAAAAAGAAATTCTTTTGTTGCCTATATTGTCATCGAAATACCTTTTGTTTAAGGTTAAACAAAAATACCTAAGGTTAACATCAAAATACCTTTTGTTTAAGGTTCTAGTTACTACTAGTACGAGTTTCTCTCTACTTATAGTTCAGTACCGCCAATGATTGACAAATTTTGAGCTTATAAGAAATACAATTTTCCCAGGAGAGGGAGGAGGGTTTGTTGAACTAATGTTGGGACACCAAAGGCATCTCTGAAAAAGTAATGTCTAAAGGAAGCTCTACAGGGCCTATTGAAATAATAACTGTCGACTAGATGGCACATATCGAAGAAAGGAACATATCGAAGAAAGAAAGGAACATCGATATCGAAGAAAGCACATATCGAAGAAAGGAACATTGTAAAGCTCTTGTCAATAACATCTAACATGTTTCGATCGGCTAGATTAAAATTTTGGAAGAAGTCCTTTTGTTTATATTATTAATGAATTGAACCCGTTGTTATGTCTAATATATTTTTTTTCGTTCATCAATAGCTGGCAGAAGTCCACTAAAGCAACTACAAACATTACTTTAAAATTGTGGTATAATCATTTACTTTTTCGTGTTTAGAAACAATAACACATTCTAGAAATATCATCAAATTTCTACAATATCATCAGAAACAACTTCTGTACTAAAAGACCTCAGAATCTCATGGAAAAATAAACCGATTATAAAGGTAGTGTGGAGATGAATTATCAAATTAGTTATTATTTTGCCTAGGTTTTACAACCTAACATAACATTTTTCACTTTTTATCACAAAATATGCAAATTTTATTTGTTTATAAATCCTGTAAAACAAAATTCGGTAGACTAATTTTCATCTACCTTTTAGTGTTAATTTAAGTGTTGAAACCAGTCAATGCTGGTCTAGCATTTTCGGAATCAAATTGAATTTTTGAAAGTAGATCGGTTCAATTGATTAGGAGTGATTAAGTGAGGTAGAACTATCAAAAACAAATATCTTTTCGTTTTAAAACAACAACAGAACCGGATAAGAAACAGCAAATTTCTGAAGAGATTATTGAAGTAAATGACCGTCAACTAGAAGGACATTTTGACAAAAGACCATAGGGGATTTAGAATAAGATAATGGAGAATATGGTTAATTCTCAGAGAGAAATTAGAGAACTCGGAGAGGAGAGAAAAAAAACCATAGAAACAAATAAAAAAGGACAAATAAGACAAATGGAGATTCTGATTATAGAGAAACAAAGAAAACTATCTTTATATTTCAAAGAAAACTTTAAAAATTGCATTGAATTATAAAATTAGTCGTTAGTTTAAGTAGCTTAATATTTTTAACACAAGAACTAGTCGGATTTTAAACATGAAGTTACTTCATTCTCTAGAAATTTTGTTATTTTAGAAGATTTTCTTAGATATAGATATATTTTAGAAAATTTATTGTGGATGTTCAGTTTGTAAGAAAGGATACGATAAACTCTTCTCTTAGCTAGTTTAAACGGGGAATCTGCTAACCTTGGTAACCAATGTTATCAGTTTTTGCATTCACTTTCAGGTCGATTGTATCCCAGACTTAATATTTTAGTAACTATTTAGATACTAGGATTCACTACTTCAAAAAATTGTTCCTTACTCATTGGTAAACTTTTTTTTCATTCTAGATTACTGGTCCCAATTCTTGTAGAATAAATTTGTGAATACTACGGGATAAACCTCTTGACTTATCTATTACCATTATTTAGCCTGCCTTTAAGTATGTGGTACTTTTTCATGTTTCTGGAAGTAAATTTCTTTGCTTGTGAATATACATTAAAAAACAGACCTTAGGAGTTAAATATGCTTTGTAAGACAAAAGTATAGGGCAGCAATCCCTTTTTTTCTTTGATAATTTCTTATAGATATAAATATTTGTACATAAATATAATTTAAATAAATATTTCTTTTTTTTCTCTTGTCCAACATATTCTCGTCAACATATTCAACAAATTCTGAGGTGCAACAGGACGAATCGGAAGGATTAATATTTAAAATAAACATACATTTTACTACATATAAACATAGTCTTTATTAGTTTTGAGTATGTTTGAGAGTGATAGAGTGTTGAAAATAGTCATAGAAATCGTAGTTCTGGGAGACTGACTCGTAGAACTCTAGCAAACATTTTTAGAATCTAAGGAGAACAAATTTCTGAGTTTCTTGAAGCAATGTCTGCCAACCAAAAAATGGATCTGTCAAGACGAGAACCTTTCTGGTTTGTAAAAGTATTAACGAATGTATTATCAAAGGAAAAAAAAAATAATTTTGTTCTTTTTAATTTTAAATTTAATCAAAATTGATTATGTGAATTAATTCAAATTTTAACTTTTAAAGACTTGAAAACCTGCATCATTTCCGTAGCAGCTTCGTATTTACATTTTTCTGAGAAAAACAAAACTGTCAATCATTGTCGCTTATTCGCCTCCCCCTATATAAGAAAATCTTTAGCTTGGGAAAGCTACGGGTCCAGGGGCTCCCTCGGTAATAGACTTCCAAAATACTGAAATGACTCTGATTTCGAAAAGGGCTGTCATGTCTACCATTTGTGAAATATGAACTGAATATGTTTTGTTTTTCTGTTGAGATATGTATTTTACAAAAATACCATCTAAAAAGTTTTGTTCCATGTCCAACATGATTTAAGTACTCTGATAAAAATTGGCATGCATCTTCACTATATGAATAACAAGGATGGATTCAATCAGTGGCTAAATTTGGTTTGTTCTTCCGTGATGATTAAGGTCAGGAGCTGTAGTATTATGTCATTCCACAAAAAAAATTAAATCGCAAGGACACCTAGATGCTTTGATTTCCTTTAAATGTTAATATATGTTAATTATATGTTATAATTATATGTTAATTATATTGCTAATTATATGATATTGTATTATATTATATTATATTGTATATTATAATATTTGTATATTATAATATAATATTGTACATTATATTTGTATATTGCTAATTATATTATATTGCTAATTAGATTATATGTTATAATTATATGTTAATTATATTGCTAATTATATTATTATATGCTAATTATATGTTAATACGACAAGATCTAGTTTTACCCTTGCAATGAGATTTATCTTTAAATAACCGGTTGGGGTTCAACGCCCTGTTTCATTCTGTTTCTTTAATTTTTTGGTGAGAGGAGGATTTCAATCAGTGGTATCGTTTGGAGGGAAGGGTGCAGTTGCACACACCAATAATTTTGAGAAAAATTATTCAGTAATTTTAAAATCGTATTTCACTTTATTTTTTTCGGTGAAAGGACGGTTTCAATCGTGCCTGTGTAATATGGTATAAAAAACCTATAGTACTATTATATTGAACTATGTATTAGCCATTGAATGCAATAACTTGAAAAACCTCACGTGAAATTTTTGAAAATTTAGGCGTGATTTAATTCTTATATATAAAACAGTCTGTGTCGGTTATTTAAGTCTGTTTTCTGGCATTCTAATTTGTTCATAGCTTTTTTTACTCTAAATGCTAATTTGGACTTTAAAGAAAAGAAGATAAAAAATAATAGTTTTCAGAAACAAAAGACAAAAACAATTCAATGTAAGTGCAGTTTATACAAAAGAAAATTAAAAGTCGATTATAATTCAAATAAGAATACTTTACAACACTTCGATTACTGCTTGCTTTTTATGTTTTTAAAAACTCAGTTTTTACACGAAAACCTCTTTTTCATATTTTATACCGGTACTGTGATATGTCTACGTTTATGAAATTAGAGGGGGGTATCCAAAAAGAATTTCTGCTTTATATTGTAAAATATGTATGGTTATGAATTTACGTGTGATAGAGAGCGGTCTGAAGTAAAGCGTTATTAAAAAAAAATAAATCTAAAAAGGTTAGAACATTGAGAGCTATAGTGATGGCAGGGATCAACTACAACTTCCTCCCGAGAGGTTGCCTAAAACAATGATTCATATTCATCATACCATAAGTTGAGGCCTGGCCAAGAGAATTAGACCCTTAGAATGCAATGAGACCCGACCGGCCTCCGCTTTGAACGCAGCCTGTAAAGCATCACTCTTCTAACTAACATCTATAGAAGTCAATGTTGACTAAACTTAGGTATCACAATTGACAACATGCACGGATTTGTATAGCGAAATAAGAAATAGTTTTGGAGAAGGGTTTTAATTTGAGCTTAAGATACATTATTCAATGCTTAAGGTTTGAAGCCCCTGGCTAATCACTCACCATGTAAAGAACTTATTGACTTGTCCTTTTGGGATTAAATGATGATAGAACACACAAGTTTGTTCAAATGAGAGTAAATAGCGACTTCTTAACTACAGGCGAAAAGGAGTTATTATGTATATTACAGGTTCTGCCACACCTATAGGCCTATATAGTTTACATAGGTATATATGGTATATAGGTTATATAGGTATATAGGTTACATATAGTTTACACGCCTATGTCAAAGAGTTCGTGGTAACGAACTGTAGTAAGGAGCGACCCGGCTCAATAGTAACCAAAACTCTAAAAAAACGGAATTTTGATACCAATAGTTACATCAAAAGAATCGTATTTTAATACTGATTATAAATATATAAGTTTCATCAAGTTTAGTCTTACCCATCAAAAGTTACGAGCCTGAGAAAATCTGCCCTATTTTAGAAAATAGGGTGAAACACCCCCTAAAAGTCATAGAATCTTAATGAAAATTACACCATCAGATTCAGCTATCAGAGAACCCTATTGTACAAGTTCCAGGATCCTATCTACAAAAATGTGGAATTTTGTATTTTTTGCCAGAAGACAAATCACGGATGCGTGTTTATTTGTTTGTTTTTTTTTCTTTTTCCCAGGGGTGATCGTATCGACCCAGTGGTCCTAGAATTTTGCTAGAGGTCTAATTCGAACGGAAATGAAAAGTTCTAGTGCCCTTTTTAAGTGACCAAGAAAATCGGAGGGCACCTAGGCCCCCTCCCACGCTCATTTTTCCCCAAAGTAGTCGGATCAAAATTCTGAGATAGCCATTTTATTCAGCATAGTCGAAAAACCTTATAACTATGTCTTTGGGGATGACTTACTCCCCCACAGTCTCCGTGGGAGGGGCTGCAAGTTGCAAATTTTGACCAGTGTTTGCATATATTAATGGTTATTGGGAAATGTAGAGACGTTTTCAGGGGAATTTTTTGGTTGGGAGGGGGGTTGAGAAGAGGGGGCTATGTGGGGGAAATTTTCCATGAAGGAATTTGTCATGGGGGAAGAAGATTTCCATAAAGGGGGCGCAGCATTCTCTAGCATTACTTAAAAAAAAAAAACAATGAGAAAATAAATAAGAAAAAGTTTTTTTCAACTGGAAGTATGGAGTAGCATTAAAACCTAAAACGAACAGAAAATATTATGCATATAAGAAGTTCACCTCCTCCTAATACCTGACTCTTTACTCTAAAGGATTTTTAGTAATTTCAACTATTTATTCTACGGCCTTTGTGATTCAGGGGACAAAATTTAAGCTTTAATGCAAAGAGTTATTGACGAGGTATTGACGAGTGGGCGAACCTTCTCAGATACGTAATAAAAACATACGAACATAGAAGTTTGTTACGTAAGCTAATTCGTAAGTTACGTATATCTTTTACTAATGAAAACGTTCGTAAAAAGTAAAAGTTCTAGTTGCCTTTTTAAGTACCCAAAAAATTGGAGAGCAACTGGGCCTCCTTCCCCTCCTTTTTTCGCAAAATCATTCGATCAAAACTAATAAATAAATATGCAAATTTCGCTTTAATTATTCATCTGCGGAGAGCCAAAATCAAAACATGGATTAACTAAAAAACGTTCAGAAATTAAATAAAAAAAACAAGTTTTTTAACTGAAAGTAAGGAGCGACATTAAAACTTAAAACGAACAGAAATTACCCCGTATATGAAAGGGGCTGCCCCTTCTTCAACGCCCTGCTCTTTACGCTAAAGTTTTTACTGTTTTAAAAAGTAGATTTGAGAGAAAGAGTCAAACTTTAGTGTAAAGAGCAAGGCGTTGAAGAAGGAGCAGCCCCTTTCATATGCGGGGTAATTTCTGTTCGTTTTAAGTTTTAATGTCGCTCCTTACTTTCAGTTAAAAAAACTTGTTTTTTTTATTTAATTTACATAAGAGTTCAATCAGGAACTGTCAATTTTTCGCACTCAGTGCTTCATCGAACAATACTTTATTTAAACTATAGCTTAAAGAGTGGGACATTTAGAGGAGACTAGCCCCTCTTTTTTTCTAATAATTCTAAACCTTTCTTTTAATAAGTATTTCTCACGTTAATTACTCTCTTTTGCGATATATTTCCCTTCCCTCCTTTCAAAATAAATTTCTGAGTATGTAACTGATGGACTTGGTTATTGATAGAGAGAATAAATAAAAAAACTAGTTTTTTTTTAACTGAAAGTAAGGAGCGACATTAAAACTTTAAACGAACAGAAATTACTCCATATATGAAATGGGTTGTCCCCTCCGCAATCCCTCGCTCTTTACGCTTAAGCTTTTAATTGTTTTAAAAAGTGGAATTGTGGCAAAGAGTCAAACTTTAGCGTAAATAGCGAGGGATTGCGGAGGGTACAGCCCATTTCATATACGGAGTAATTTCTGTTCGTTTTAAGTTTTAATGTCGCTCCTTACTTTCAGTTAAAAAAACTAGGTTTTTCTTATTTAATTTCTGAACGTTTTTGAATTAACGCATGTTTGATTTTGGCTCTCCGCACATAAATTATTAAAATGAAATTTGTATATTAATTCTTTTTTTGGCTAAATGGCTTTCTCTTAGTTTTGATCAGACGATTTTGAGAAATAAGGGATGGGGAAGGAGGCCTAGTTGCCCTCCAATTTTTCGGTTACTTAAAAAGGCAACTAGAACTTTTAATTTTTAACGAACGTTTTTATTAGTAAAAAATATACGTAACTTAAGAATTAACTTACATAACAAACTTTTATATTCTTTTATTTTTATTATTTATTTATTTATTTGAAAACCCGTCAATCATACGAAATGAAAAAGACGGAGCACGAACATATAAATATAAGAAAATATATCAGAACATATCAGAAGAGACATAACTAGAAAGAGGCTCAACTAATAGAAGGGCAAACAAAATAGCACTAAAATGAATAGAACGAAAACAGATCTATTGTAAAAGGAGATTATACCAATCGTGATCTACTATTTTAATATTATGTCTTTTGATTAAATTTTCCACTGCAACATGAGGGTCGGTTATGTGATACTTTTTAATGAGGACTGAGTTTCTGTACTAGGGAGGAAAACGTATGAGGTATTTAGCAAAACGGAAGAAAAGCGCACGGATTTTAGACAGTTCAGCCTTCGAGAATAGTTTCCAAAATGGTGCCAGGTACAGAATGTGAGGTAAAACAGTAGCGTTGTATAGGCTGGCAAGGAGCGGCGGCTAAAACAGAATTTAGCAGAGACTATGGAAGCATACGAGCTGGAGATTCGTCGATTGAGGTGTTTGATCAGTAGAAGACGTGTATGCCTTAGAGACGAGCCGATAGGGACTCCAAGGTAATTTATGTCGTCAGCAGTATTCACGAGATTTTCACCAAAAAGCAGTGAATGCACGTGTGGAGTTTTTTGCCAATTGAAGAGAACTATCTCGGTTTTCTCAGTGTTAAAACTGAGGCCAAGTTTTAGATATTCGGTTTCAAGCGTTTCAAAAATGTCAGAAGCCTTTTGCAATGTTCTACTCAAGTTCAAGACGTCTTCGGCGTAGCATGCTAAGGAGGTGTCTATAGAGGAAAGAATGCATGAGGTTGGGCATTTATCTTGTGCTTCAAGAACATAATTATTGAACAAATGAGGGGAGGAGACAGCTCCCTGGTGGGCACCTGTCAAAACAGGGATCAATTTTTCATGAGGCCGAGGAGGCAAATTTTTGTCGGGAGGCAGCTTTAGGCGAATGGACAGCCTCGAGTACTTATCGCGTAGGGATTGAACTATGCAGGGATTCAGGAGTCGTTGTGAAGCTTTTGATAACATTGCATCGTGTATGAGTGAATCGAATGCACGGCTGATGTCATGACTAGCTGAGGCTATGCTCTCTCCAGAAAAATCCGCATCGAGTAGCACATTCACTACAGCCGTCAAGGCATCGGCACAACCAGTGCGGCGCTTAAATCCGAATTGACGTGGCGGGGTGTAGCATTTAGTTTCCAGTTCATTAATGAATAGAAGCTCGAATACTTTACATAAAGATATGGCGACTGTAATGGGGCGGAAAGACGAGCATTTGATGTCATTTTTCCCTTTCTTTGGAATGGGGGTAAGATCCCCTACGCAGAAGGAGGCGGGAACAACACCTTGTGTGAAGATCATCTGCATTAAAAGCGAAATATGCATAGCGAGAACCGAACCACCATGTTTAATATGGATAGCGCTAACACGGTCAATTCCATAAGAAGACTTATTTTTCAACCAACGAATTGCTTGAATAACCGACTCTAACTGACAACAAAATCACCGTGCGGAAGCTTATCAAGGAACTCATCCAATTCTCTCTCGTACATGTCTTCAAGCTGGGGGTTAGGAGCAGCAAATTCACTCGCATAATAAGAATACCAGTCCTTGACAGGGATTTTAGACGGCGACAATAGAGGGGTAGGCTTTGCCAAAGATACAGACTTGAAAAGAAAATTTTGATCCTGTTTTGCATGGGCGGAATAGCTATCAACGAGAGATTTGCGGTGGAGGGAGAGCTCCTTCGAGAATCTACCCTTCGTAGTCAGTCTGATGCTATTAATGATACCAGATCTTGGGCGCCCACAGTCTTTCCATACCGAAAACCAGAATTTTGCTCGATGACAAGTGGCTACCAGCGAATGATTTTCGGGCCATTTTTGCACCATCCCTTTACAAACTTTTACTTTAGGTGCCGCTAACCTCTCAGCATGAAGGAGAGCGTGACAAATTTCATTACAATAAATATTGAGACAAATTCGGACTTATTCTTTAGAGAGATCTTTCAGTTTTTGGAGGAGATTAAAGGGAATACGGATTTTATTAAGAATTTCTTCTGTCACCAGAGCAAATAGTTGCTTCTCAGCTTTAAGCCAATCAAGACGAAATTTAGGCTGTTGGGTTTCCTGGCGGGTTTGGTAACAATTCTAAGAGACAATATGTACAGAAGACGAGACAGGAAGGTGGTCAGAAATTTGATAGTCCGTTACTACCCCAAGATTTTGAACAGTTAAATTATGAGAAATGGCAACATGGTCTAGATTTGACACACTGGAGGAGCTGTGAATATATGTAAAATCCCTATCTTTTCCTACCACAGCAAGGTAATCACCAAAAACATTCTTAATCAAAGAGGTACGAGACGATTGTAGAGAAGAAATCTCAGAAAGGTTGCAGTTGAAATCTCCAATTACTACACAAGAAAAACCCTTGCGCTTAATTTTACATATACATGAATTTAGTTTCTCACAAGAAAGGGCAAAAAGACGTTCTGAACGCTCATCTTTATAATATGTTGGCAAATACACGTTAATAAATCCACAACTTTCAATTCGTACTGCGAGAAAATTGTCAGACTTTTAGAATAGACTGGACAGAACACATGACCGAACAAACGTAGCTAGGCCTCCTGAAGGTCTTCCTCGGCTGCAGCTCGGTTTAGCTGGAACTTTGTAGGCCTTCGTGGTATGATTCAGTTCTAACAGGTTTTCACTTTGCTGGGTAATAAAGTGCTCTTGAATGCACACTACATCATGTTCGACACTTAAATCACTAAGGATTGGGAGCTTCTCAATGAACGAGCCATTGATGTTCCATGAAATGAACCTATAGCAGTTGCTCATGATTTCTGTAGTTGCCTGTTTTTGGGACAACTAATACTGTAGCAGGTATGACCCGGCACTTTAAACTCTACACAAAAAGGGAGTTTTTAGCAGGGAGCTTGCGCGTGGAATTGTGCTCATGCGAGCCACATTTTGAACATGTTGATGGATTTTCACAGTTGGAAGCTAGATGGCCTATCCTGTGGCAATTGAAACAACGGCGTGGAAGGAAGACAAATTTTTAGGCTTGTAATCGTTCGTAGCCAATTCTAACCGAGTTTTTAAGGGAAACTTCAAGATCACTCCGCGTCTGAAAATATACTTTATATGTTCTCAACTATGTATACGAGGGGGTTTGTACCCTCGCTAAATTCTCGCTCTTTATACTAAATCGTAAGTTTTATCCCAATTCTTTAAGAATGACCCTTGAATCAGAAAGGCCGTAGAATAAATAGTCGAAATTACTAAAAATAATTAAGCATGAAGAGCGAGGTATTTATCTCCTCCTAAATACCTCGCTCTTTATGCTAAAGTATTTTTAGAACCCCTTATATGCGTAATAATCTCTGTTCGTTTTAAGTTTCAATGCTACTCCTTACTTTCAATTGAAAAAACGTTTTCATGTTTATTTTTTCATTGTTTTTTTTTTATAGTAATGCTAGAAAATCTTACGCCCTTTTCATTGAATTTTTCTTCCCCATGAAATATTCCTCCAAGGAAAGATCCTCCAACATATCCCCCTCCCTCAACCCCACCCCTCAAACCAAAAGAATCCCCCTAAAACGTCTGTACACTTCCCAATAACCATTACTATATGTAAACACTGGTCAAAGTTTGTAACTTGCAGCCCCTCCCCCAGGGATTGCGGGGGAGTAAGTCATTCCCAAAGACATAGTTATTATGATTTTCGACTATGCGGAACAAAATGGCTATCTCAAAATTTTGATCCGTTGACTTTGGGAAAAAATGAGCTTGGGAGGGGGCCTAGGTGCCCTCCAATTTTTTGGTCACTTTGAAAGGGCACTAGAACCTTTCATTTCCGTTAGAATGAGCCCTTTTGCAACATTCTAGGACCAATTGGTCGATACGATGTCCCCTGGGGAAAAGAAAGAAAGAAAACAACAAAAAAAACAAATAAACACGCACCCGTGATTTGTCTTCTGGCAAAAATACAAAATTCCACATTTTTGTAGATAGGAGCTTGAAATTTTTGCTACAGGGTTCTCTGATACGCCAAATGCGATGTTGCGATTTTCGCATCAAAATTCCGTTTTTTAGAGTTTCGTTTACTATTGAGCCGGGTCGATCCTTACTACAGTTCGTTACCACGAACTGTTTGAGAATTTAATTCATGGACGCCAATGAATTTGACGGCTGAATAATTATTTAATTATTGCCGGAATACATTATTTACTGAAAAGGAAATGTTTCGAAGAAAAACATGAACAGTTTTGTTTGTTCTAAGAAAACTAAAGTAGTTCTAAGAAAAATAAAACGGTGTCAGGGTTTGAACCTTGGCACCTTTAGATCTTACTCTAGCTTTGTGTGTGCCTACCGTAACAATTTACAATGAAACCTGCAAAATATAATTGCTGCTTCTTATGCTTCGAATACATTTATGCTGCTCCAGCTTAGTTTTGAGGCTTTAGAAAATTACATTGTTAATTTTTCATTTTCTCTTCATTTTCAGGTCATCTAGCTTTGTATGTGCCTGCCGTGACAGTTTACAATGAAACCTCAATATATAACTGCAACCTCCAATGCTTCGTATGCAGCTATGCTACTCCAGCTTAATTTGGAGGCTTCCGAAAATTAAATTGTCGATTATTATTTTATTAAAGAAATACATATTAAATAGTCGAAATTAATATAATAAATCATTGTATATGTCAAAGTTTAACGTTGAATCATTAGAGATTATCAGCTGATTCTTCTTCAAGATATAATACCGATCTAGATGAATTCTGGTGCTTAAAAAAATCTAATTACTGTTTTCGTTAGTTTTATTAAATGGTCAGATAGGAGTGAATTTGTGCTTTCAAAATTGGTTTACTTAGATAGTGAATTGCCAAAAAATATTGTGCAATTATTACAGTTTATTGCAATTTTAGTTTTAAACTTTTAAGAGCAATTGCTTCACGGTTTCTGAAACTCCTTTCTAAAAGCTTGCCTTGCGGGATCTAGAGTTTTCTTCTGCAAAAAAACAAAAACAATAATAAATAAAAAACTGAGATATCTTTCCATATTTTTCACTGAGCTCTTCCAAGAATATCACCAATACTCTTTTCAAAAATTATGTGTAAACCTTATTTGGAAAAAAATAGGAAAGTTACAGCATGCTACTTTCCTACTTTCTTATTTTCCATATATGCAAAAATTCGATATGTTCTATGATAATGGTATTGGAATCCTCTTTTGGAAAGTGTATTTAGAAGGAAAATGAAACCTTATACAAAAATTGAAAGCAAAATTACAGAAAGCTTAAAATGTATCAGTTAGCTTGTTAGTTTGTCTAGAGAACTTCAAGAAGTCTACAACGACAGGAATTTCAAGCGAATTTGCCTTGGACATGAAGAAGCAAATATGGATATTATTTTTTCTTCATACATGCTTTTTAGTTCAAAGTGAATGGATATCAATATTTCCCTCGAAGGTAATATCTAAACTGAAGATACTTTCACCATTCCACAAAAATATAGAAATTTTTAAAGTCTATATTATAAGATTTTTGATGAAAATATCTTTTCTAAGTTATTTTAAAGATAATTTCATTTCAAGCAGGGTAGTAGCCGTGGATAGCTTCCATACCCAAATGATATTCGTAAGTTGTGGCAGAATTGATTACAAACATTCTCATCTCTAGTTTTAAGCTTTTGAAAGCATTTTTTTTTGCCAGAGGTGTCACGTTTTCAAGAGTTACTAAATTTATTTTACGACTGACCTGAAAACCAGAGTTACAAAGAATTTGAATCTGTCCTTCAAAATATTTTTCGTTTTAAAATACTTACGAATGATAGGAAAATAGACATGAGAAAGAATAATTGCTTGTTCTAAAAGCAATTATTTATGCCAAAATATCCTTTTCTTAAATAAAAAAATAAATAAAAACAACAAGTTTTTTTAACTGAAAGTATTGAGCGACATTAAAACTTAAAACGAAAAGAAATTACTCCGTCTATGAAAGGGGCTGTTCCTCCCTCAACGTCTCGCTCTTTACGCTAAAGTCTTACTCTTTCTATCAATTCTACTTTATTAAACAGTAAAAAACTTTGGCGTAAAGACCGGGATTGAGGGAGGAACATTGAGAGAAGAACAGCCTATTTCATACACGGAATAATTTCTGTTCGTTTTAAGTTTTAATGTCGCTCATTACTTTCAGTTAAAAAAACTTGTTTTTTTATTTGATTTCTGAACGTTTTTGAATTAATGCTTGTTTTTATTTTGGGTCTGTGCAAATGAATAATTAAAACGGAATTTGCGTATTAATTTCTTTTTGCTAAATGGCTTTCTCTTGGTTTTGATCAGACGATTTTGAGGAAAAGGGTGGGAGAGGAGGCCTAGTTGCCCTCCAATTCTTCGGTTACTTAAAAAGGGAACTAGAATTTTTAATTTTTAAAGAACGTTTTTATTAGTAAAAAAATGTAACTAACTTACAAACTAACTTACGTAACGAGCTTCTATATTCATATATTTTTATTATGTATATGGGGGGAGTTTGCCCCCTCGTTAATACCTCTTTCTTTACAATAAAGCTTTAATTTTGTCCCAATTCTTTAAGATTGGCCCCTGAATCACAAAGGCTGTAGAATAAATAGTTGAGATCACTAAAAATACTTTAGCGTAAAGAGCGAGCTATTTAGGAAGAGATGGACCCCCCCATATGCGTAATAACCTCTGTTCGTTTTAAGTTTTAATGTTGGTCCTTACTCTCAGTTGAAAAAATCTTTGTCATATTTATTTTTTCATTGTTTTTTTTTTAAATAATGCTAGAAAATCCTGCGCCTCCTTCATTGAATTTCTTTTCTCCCATGACAAATTCCTCCAAGGGAATATCGTCCCACGCAGCCCCCCCACCCCCCTCCAACCAAAAAATCATCCTGAAAAGGTCTGTACACTTCCAAATAATCATTACTGTATGTAAACGCTGGTCAAAGTTTGTAACTTGCAGCCCCTTCCTTGGGGACTGTGGGAGAGTAAGATAGCCCCAAAGACATAGTTATTATGTTTTTTGACTATGCTGAACAAAATGGCTGTCTCAAAATTCTGATCCGTTGACTTTGGGAAAAAATGAGCGTGGGAGGGGGCCTAGGTGCCCTCAAATTTTTTTGGTCACTTAAAAAGGGCACTAGAGGTTTTATTTTCCGTTAGAATGAGGCCCTTGCGACATTCAAGGACCACTTGGTCGATACAATCATCCCTGGGAAAAAAAAAAAACAAACGAACAAACAAATAAACACGCACCCGTGATCGGTCTTCTGGCAAAAAATACTAAGTTCCACATTTTTGTAGATAAGAGCTAAAAATTTCTGCAGTAGGTTTCTCTGATACGCTGAATGCTATGGTGTGATATATATCGTATATCGGATTTTGCTATATATCGTATGACTTTTAGGGGATGTTTCCACCTATTTTCCAAAACAAGGCAAATTTTCTCAGGCTCGTAACTTTTGATGAGTTTTGATGAGTAGACTAATTTCGATGAAACCTGTATACTTAAAATCAGCATAAAAATCCGATTCTTTTGGTATGTCTATTAATATCAAAATTCCGTGTTTTGGAGTTTCGTTTACTATTGAGCCGGGTCGCTCCTTACTACAGTTCGTTACCACGAACTGTATGATTTCAAAAAACAAAATTCGACGAATGTCAAGGTTAACCATAAATATTTTTAACCCCTCAAAAATTGTTTATTTCAAAGATGAAGTAGACTTCAGTCGCATAAAACTTGTCTTTTTTATTTAATGTCTGGTCAATTTTTAAATAATCCCTTAAATCTGATCCCACCTCCACGGAGAAATACCCTTCCCACGGATATATCCTCTAGACAAAAATTGTTTATTTCAAAGATGAAGTAGACTTCAGTCGCATAAAACTTGTCTTTTTTATTTAATGTCTGGTCAATTTTTAAATAATCCCTTAAATCTGACCCCACCTCCACGGAGGAATACCCTTCCCACGGATATATCCTCTAGACAATTGAATCCCGGTGAAAACTTGCCCTGACAATTATCCTTTACAACCCCACGCATAAAATTGAGACAGAAAAGAGAAAGCGAGAAATATAAAATATTTTGTATAGGAATTTTGGTAAATTCCCCTTGTGTATTTCCTTTGACTAGCTTACACCCTGGAAACCTTCCTTCCCATGAAAAGTTCCTTCGTAAAAAAAAGAAAGCACAAAATTCGTCTTTCCACCCTAAAATGTATGCATGCTTCTAACAAATATGCGTAAACTAGAGAGAATTTTTATAACTTAAAGACCATACCCCTGGAGCTTTGGGGGGGGGTCATGTTATACCCAGAGGCATAGTTATTGGGCCATTTAAACTATGATGAACAGAATGGCTTCTTCAAAGTTTTAATCGGATAATTTGGAGGAAGAAAAGGTGTGGGGAGGGCTTAGTTGTCCTCCAATCTTTTTGGTCACTTGAAAATGGCATCATAACTTCTGATTTCCGTTTGAATAAGCCCTCTCACGATATTTTAGGACCACTGGGTCGATAGGATCGCCCCTGAGGAAAAAAAACAAATAAACACGCATCCGTCATCTTTTGTCTGGCAAAAAATACAGAATTCCACATTTTTGCGGGTAGAAGTTTGGCACCCCAATAAGAAATTCTCTGATGCTCTGAATCTGATGATGGGATTTTCATTAAGATTCTATGACTTTTAGGGGGTGTTTCCTGCTTTTTCGAAAATAAGGGAATTTTGTCAGGCTAGCAACCCTCAATGGGTAGGACTAACCTTAATAAAACTTATTTACTTGAAGTCAGGATAAAAATCCGATTGTTTTGATGTATCTATTGGTATACAAATTCTGTTTTAGGGTTTCGTTTACTATTGAGCCGGGTCGCTCCTTCCTTACAGTTCGTTGCTACAAACTGTTTGATACCGAGTTTGTCCCATCTACATTAAAATGAATAATTCCAGTGCTAACCGAAAATATATACGATCAGTTCACAATACACAGCCTCTTAAATGATTTTACAACGTCCTCTGACTTTTTACAAGGACGTGTTCTGTCTCAACGCCTATTCAATCTGCTCCCAAAAGTCTTACAGTAACTTACACCAGCCCAATTTGGAGCAAAAATAGCTGGAACCTCATTGTTAATCTTGGATTTTCCAAAGGTATTAATTAAATATCTGGAATTACAATAGACCTCTAGAGATAAATGGACTGCCTTGACATGAACTAAAAAAAACTCTTCCATCATACTCTGTGGCTCAACAAAAATTAAAATAAAATAGCAAAAATTTCCCATTTAAAAACAATTTAATTTAAAAGGTTACAAGAAAAATTGAAAATAGCAAAAAAACTCAGAGAAATTTCGAAATATGTATTTTTATTCGGCGAAAAAATGAGGTAAAAACTCTGAAGCCTGGAAAAGACTTGATATTCTTGGCATTTGAACGGTTTAGTTATTTAAATATGAAATTCAGAAGGATAGACGGAATAAAAGCGGGATTTGTTAGAATCATGAATTGGGAGGATTTTTCTTATAAAAACTTAACATTTGAACTCGTAAAATTTCGAAAAACAAAATCACTTTTAGAAAAAACAAGTGGAACAAATAGTACAAAAGAGAAAAAAAACAAATACGAAGACAAATTAAACCTTTATGTCAGCTAAGAACACAAGGATATTACTAGTTTGGACCAAGGGACTTAAATTCTAGCACTTTTTGATTCTTTTTAATCTAAACGTCTTTAAAACGTCTTTTCAATTCTAGCACTAAGCAATTCGAACGACTAAATAATTTTAGTATCAGCAAACTTCTCAATAATAAGCATATTGCGATATGAAGTGGGTAGGTACAACAAAATTTACATTGTCTAAAATAAGCAATATAAACCTGGTGCAAATCTTTCTTCTTCAGTAGAAAATACATACCAGTGAAAAAGTAAGACAGAACGGCCATAATACTTGGAAAATATTTTGGCCAAAGCTCGGCATAAGTGTTTACCACGGTTTGGTGCAATTTTGAGTGTATTCAGTCTTCAACTTTTCTTCGACATTTTTCAAAACCTGGAGTGACAAAAATAGGGAGTGTGGAACTAAGACAGAACGGCCATAATACTTGGAAAATATTTTGGCCAAAGCTCGGCATAAGTGTTTACCACGGTTTGGTGCAATTTTGAGTGTATTCAGTCTTCAACTTTTCTTCGACATTTTTCAAAACCTGGAGTAGGGAGTGTGGAACAGATGCGAATCTTTAACCACCGCAAACTCGCAACATTACGAATTGCTAAGGATTCACAAGACAACTTATAGGGATGATAATTTGGGATTAAAAACTAGATATTCATAAATCAACATTCTGAAACATAATAGATGTACATTGCAGAGATATCGCCAAATTAGACTTGGTCCAGCTGAAAACTAAAAGGTCCTTCGCGTACACAATTTTTGACATATCAGATGAACTATGGAAATACAGAGGTCTGACTCTTGATATCACATTTTGAATGCAACCACCAAATGGATAAAAGTGAGAGCACTCGACCCTGTCGTTCTCCAAATTGATCAGACATATTACCGTAGAGTCCCAAATACCCTTTTAAACGAAGAAGACAAGTTACTATTATGCCAAAATTTAAGTACATCTGTAACAGAAGGGTTCAATCTTAATGATAAGTGTGCCACGCTAGGGCATGCAAATGCTGTCGGAAGCTTTAGGCAAATCCGAAGTCCAAGTATGAAAGTCATAACCTTTAGACTGGGCATCATAAAGAAGTGAAGCTAAACCTTTGTACGCATGTTGGTATCCAATGCGAGGTAGAAAGCCAAATTGGCTTGAATTTTTTGCAGTCTATTAAGTGATATGGAGCAGAACAGATTCAAAATCTTACTAATATTACATGCAACAGTGATAGGCCTATATTAAGTTCGAAAATGATGATAGTTTCAAAATCTTCCAAAGTCACTTTTTGCTCCCTTTCAAAACAATTTTCCCAACACAACTCTTTTGGCACGCCCTGATGAATTGTGTTTAAAGTTTGGTTTCGATATTTTGGCAAATCCGTGTCTTCGTAAAATTTTCTCCCCGGAAAATCATAATTAAAAAGTGTTTTGTCGTTAACATGTGGTGTAAAAACTCTAAAATTTTGAAAAAATGTAGTATTTTAGTATTTTTATGCTTCAGTTATTTTAATTTGAAAGGAATAGGGCTGAAAGTAAGAAAAAAATTAAAACCATGTATTCAAAGCTGCTTTGGGGTTTCAGGCTTGTCACTAGCATGTCTTGTAATTATTACTCACCTTATTAATTGTGAAACTACCTCACTATTCTTACTATGACTAGGTCCAATTATTAAAAATCCTTGTTGAAACAAGGATACTTAATCATATATCGGATTAAATAGCTAAAGATACGTATAAAGGTACCTAAAGGGTCCTGCTGGAGGGGTGGAGGTAGATTCAAGGAATGTTTGACATAATATTTGACAACCATAAAATTATGAAAATTAATGTCTGCTAGTACATAAAAGTTTTTGAATAGTATGCTCGCTGTTAACGGTCTTTTCAATAGGGGGAGATGTAATTATTATAGGCAAATATTAGGTCTGTAATAGCTATTTTTCGGTAATACAGGGGAAATTATGTGTTCTTCTCCTCCAAGCAGACGTCATGTGTAACCGTATAGCACTAAATTAAGATCTAGACCTCTAATAGGGGATATTGTTATCCTGCTGGCCTTTTCTAAATATTTTTGTTGTTTTGTTTATTTTAGAAATAAATTATCTAAAAGACTAAGAATATCTTCATTTTATGTCATGAAAAATAGGGCAAAGGGAATTTTTGGGGAAAGAAAATCTCGGAATATTTAGACAATAGTTATTAAATGAAATCCCAAAATATTAGAAAAAAATTAGAAAATGAAATCCCAGAAAATAAAAATATTCTGAGAAATTCAAAGCCAGAAGTAAAGTAAAAAAAAAGTAGAGTTAAAATGACCATATAAAAATTAATACTAAAATAAAATGACCACATTAAAAGAAGATTTTTAAGGATAAAAATTCTTGAAAGGAAGATTTTTCCATACTCTTGGGAAAGACGTAAGGCAAAGAATATGTTAAACGTTAATGGCCTGGTAAAAAAAGCGATTATTTTTGTTTTTTATAAGCTAATTTAGAAAAAAATCCTGTCCGGATATGATAAACAAAATTTTTATCTAGACACCAGGTGCCACTTTGGCACGCAAGTCTTATTATCTGCTTGGAAGCAGGAAAAGCCGTAAAAAGCAACCTTTCCCTATATCTTTGGTATGAAGTACGGTTGTCCTATTGCTGTCGATGGAATGTTGCAGTATTTTATTCCAGTCTACTGTAATGTGCTTGAAACTTATGAATTTTGTAGCATTTCTTGGTGTAAAATTATCTTTTTTTACATATGCGCAAAAATGGAAAAGAAACTACTGACCAGCCTTGAATTTTTCAGAGTTGAAACTTATGAATTTTGTAGCATTTTTTGGTGTAAAATTATCTTTTTTGTGCAATCCGTCCACTAGTAGGAAGAACCTATCTACATACTGCTGCTACAGCTAGTGCGACTGTGGTCACAACTACTTTTGACAGTGACTACTTCTTACTGCAAATACTTGTGAATGTGAATACTGTCAATTGCGACAAATTATAACCATAACTCCTTGTCACTACGCCTAATTGCAATTACGACAGCAGCTATTAGTGACTTCGACTACTTGCGTTTGTGACAACTTATGATTGCGACTGCTTGTGGTTGTGACGGCGATTACTTGAGACTGTAACTACTTGCGTACCTGATTAGATTGGTCGTGACTTGGACTGCAGCTAATTGCTGTAACTGCGGCTACTTGGGACTCTGATCACAGCTGCTTGTGGTTGATCAACCACAAGTTGGTGGTTGCAACCTCCAACCAGCCGTCATAGAAGTCGTCTGTGAGCATAATCTAGAAATTAGGGTAGGTATACTCTCCCATTTTATTCCCTACTCTTCCAAGGACTATGCCGTTTTCCATAGAACAAAGTACATCAAAATGCCCCATATCAGTGGGGATAGAACGCATCCCTGCTGAACTCCTGATTCAATACGAAACCAGCTACTAGTCTCATTTCCTACCTTAAATGCCTATCAGTAAATGAGTGAAACCCTAAACAAACAGAAATCATAATAAATACTTAATTTAAACTTAAAACGAGCAGAAACTATCACAAAAAGGAGCAAGAACTATGCCTTGAAACTTTACTGAAAACATAGTACATTTTAGCAGTTTCCCTTTTATGAAGTTAATAAATACACAACTAATGAGACTTTTTGGAATGAATATCACAGCATATTAAACTGCCAATCTCTATTTCATTAGATTTTCCAATTTATTCTTTTTGTGGTTGCTTAGGTTCAGTTTAAATTTAATTCTTATGTTCAGTTTAATTTTAATTTTATATCCAGGTTATTAATTGTAGTGTCTGTCTGTTATGGATTAGACTTATTTATTAATTGTTGCTGGGTGTTTCTTTTATACTTTAATTACTATTTGACTTTGTTTTCACGCGTCGTAGATTAATGTAGCTTATTACCTTCTTAATTATTTATGCGGAAAACGTTTTTTTAGTTAATTCCTGAAAACAGTCATTACGCCGACCCTAATATTATAGCGGCCAGTAGTTTCCGAACAAAGTATGAAAACTTCACAAATTAAGAAAACTTAACAACAAGGAGGTTCAGAAATGATGACAAACAAAATCAAGAGCCAGTGAAAAAAGAAAAAAACAATGCCAATATTTCCGTCGACAGCTTCTCTCTCAAGAATTATCCGTGCAAAATTAAGACAAAAACTAAAATACAGATAAAATTGCAACAAGAAAATATAAAAAGACAAACTTGAAAATCCAGCATTAAAATAAAAGAAACAGTTTCTCAAGCAACGGTGAAAAATTAAAGGAATCAAAAACTCGCCATTGCATGGCATTTTATACTTTTAACTGGGAAATTTTTTTTTAGGTAAGAGTCTTTGGACGCTAATAGCTTTTCAGGGAGGGCATTATCTCGTTTTTTCTTTCCATTGAATTTCATATCGTATTTTCATTACTTTTTCCTATTTTACCATGCTTAGCCAGTCGCAAAAATTATTAGTTTATTTACCAGCTACTACCGAACACAACTAGCAAGTATGACAACTGGTTGCTACATCCCGTTTACTCGACTTCCGAACTCGTTGCTCAGTAGCAACTGGTTACTGTAACTCGGTAAGTTATTACCAAATGCGGAACGTCTATTAAAACCACCTTTTGTCTTCATTTATAATTATAGAACGAGACACAGTTCGTTTCAGATATTCTATTAGTATTTTGACCTATTTTAATTGATCATGTTGAGTAATTTATTTTAATCATCTTTCTCCAACTTCAGAAATAAAATTGACATTGTTACAATATTTACTGATTGAGAACGAGATTTTGGTAGGCTGAAAATTTCAGTAACTGTCGTGTCAGTGTTTTCATCTTGTTTATGTACTAGCTTTATTCTTCGGATTTGTTGAAATAGTGTAGTGGAGTTTCGCCGACCCAAATATCCCCCCCCCCCTGTATGTAACACATTGGGACGTGATACTAAGATCATATGAATCCACTCAAAGTGAGATTTTGCTAATAATAAAATTTAGCTGGCTGACTGGCTGGCTGGCCAGCCATTGACTGGCTGAATCAAATATCATTGTACAACGGGCGTTAAAATAAACTGTTTTAACTATTCCCGAGCAATCCCCGGCATCCTGAGTGATCCCCGATCAATTCCTGGTAGTCAGCTTGTCTTATTTTGAAGTCCACTTTTTTTCTATTTGGATAATTTTTGAAGGTGATTTTTGCAGCCTATAGTTGCAAAGGGAGTTGAAACTCTTGGTCTTTCACCTTCTTTGAATAATAAAAGACTTTAAAGAAATCAAAGTTTTGCGCCTTGTTTAGTAGGAAGTCAACTGCGAGCAAAAATGTCGAAACTCATTTAGAATGAACCAGGAATTACCATGACCATGTAGGTTACCATAAGGCATCGGTTACGGCCTAAGTTCATAAATTAATATTGCGGTGCGTTACCGCTAAAAAAAAACTGATGAGCAAAACGAAGTTGCCGCTTCTACTGCTTTTGGGTATTATATTTGGGTAGATTTCGGGTATATATATATATATATATATATATATATATATATATATATATATATATATATATACATCTGGATAATTTCAATCCACAAAAGGAGTGGTTTAAGCAGAAAAAAAACTGATTTTGTGGTTTCAGGGTGGAAGGAGACGACACAATTTGGATTACACTGAACCTCATCTATGGGGAAAAAATTCATTTCTACAAGGACGAAAAATTTACAAAAACTATGATATTTCAGACGAGATTCAGGTAAGCAATGAATCCATTAATAAGACAAATGGCTAACAAGTAGGTCTATGATAACCATCACTTAAAGATTTACAAAGACACAAGAACATCTCTGGAGTCTCAAACTGGGCACATAACATGTTGTTGTATAAAGAAAGAATCGAAAGAGAAAGATTAAATGAAAGAAAGAGGGAGAGAGAGAGGGGGAATCAGCCTTATTTTGTTGCTGCACATATTTTTTGGCATTTAGCTTTTCAGTGAAATTCTAACGGCAGAATTTGTCCAAAATTCAAATGCAAAATATAATTAATCTGAGATATGCCAGACTTCTAAAAAGTAATTGTGACTTTCGAATGTTTTATTTATCCGCCTGGTGAGTGTGCCTAGTATACCTTAGCATACCTATACTAGGAATAAGGTTTATAGATAATGTCAGGGTTCCCTAAGCCAATATTTCATGATGTTCTTACGGTATGGGCTTCAATTCATAAACATGTAGAGGCGAGGTATTTTCCCAAATCTAGAGGGGAGGGCTTTGTTTTATTTTTCGTTCAGTGATAGTATAAAAAAATGTTATTTTTCAGTGAAAATAACAAAAAAAGTTACTTATGTCTTACAGCCACTATACTCAAGAAGTTAAGTTAGGTTAATCCTATTGAAATATACCTAAATATAATGAAAATATAATACTTTAGTAACAAAATAATCGAAACTACAACAGAGAATTATGATGATCAGGCCACCAAAAACGCATTATATTAAATGGTATTTAAATGGTTTCTAACATTACCTGACCAAAATACCAACTCTAGCATGAATTAATTTAAAAAAAGTTTGTCACAAAGCAAGATTTTAAAAGAAAAAGTAAAGAGCTCCATGAAGCCAAGAATGATCAGAAATATAGTTAAATAATCTTCCAAGCGTAAAATTACCACTAATCATTTTCAATAAATACATGAGGCTCAAAACGAACAGAAATTACAATAAATTGCCAAGTGAAACTCAAAATAGGTAAAAATTAACATGAGTAGTGCTGATAACTCCCATTGTAGGAGCCTAGGCTTTAGTGACAATAGTAGTAATAGAAGTAGTAATAATAGTAAATGTAGCAGTAGTATGAGCAGAAGCAGTAGCATTAGGATGCAAATATTTTCTTTTGGGTTTTGTTTGAATTTTGTCCACCTCAAAGGCCTTAATATATGTTCTCTGGACTTTTATTTGAACAAATGGTTATCACAAAACTTTCATCGGATGCATTTGTGGAACAAACAACACAGAGGGAGGGAATGGGTGCCCTCAATCAGTTTCACTTTTAAAAAGGGAACTAGAACACCTGATTTCCAATACAATGAGCCCCTTTTATAGTTTGATCGACCACCCTTTCTCTAAAATCCTTATATGTCTTCGGGGCATAACTTACAACCCTTGCGCAGAGGGCTGTGGTGGGGTTGTCATCCTCAAAAACGTAATTTTCATACCTTTTAACTACGCTAAATAAAATGGGAATCTCAATTTTTTTTGGATGTGTTATAGGAATTGATGGGCATGGGAAGGGGAGGCAAGCTTGTTGCTCTCTAATCAGTTTTGACTATTAAAAAAGGCCCCTTAAATTAACAATCGAATGAGCCTTTTTTTAAAGTTTCAACAACAACAAATGGCCATCTCAAAATTTTTATCAGATGGATTTCTAGAAAATACGATTTTTAGGGGGGGGGGTTATCCATCCTCCAATAATTTTTAATCTTGAAAAAGGTACTAGAACCTCCAATTACCAATCCAATGAGCCCTCTCCAAAATTTACACAACCACCCTTTCTATAAAAATTTTATATGCCCCCAGGGCATATATTACAACCCACAACCCTTGCCCTGAAGGCTGTAAGAAGGGGGAAAGGGGCCTTGTCATCCTTAAAGGAATAATTTCCGGACTTATTAACTACGTTGAACAAAATGGCTATCTCAAAATTTTGATTGGACGTGTTTGGAGAAATGGTGGGCGTGGGAGGGTGTTATTTGCCCTCTAATCACTCTTGACTATTTAAAGAGGCACTAGCCCCTTCAATTTTTGATCAAATGAGCCTTTTTAGAAGTTTCTACGACAGCAAATGACCGTCTCAAAAATTTTATAAGCATGTATTTCAGGGAAATGAAAGTTGAGGGGGGATATCTGCCCTCCAATTTGAATCTTAAGAAAGGCACTAGAACTTCTGATTACCAATCCCATCAGCCCCCTCAAAAGTTTATACGAGCCTATCCCAAAGCTTATATGATCCCCCTTTTCTACATTAATCTTAAATGCCCCCAGGGTACAACTTACAACCTTTGCACTGAAATATGTGAGGGGGGGGGGGTTGTTGTCCTCAAAGACATAATTTCCGAACCTTTCAACTATGTTGAACAAAATTACTATCTCAAAACTTTGATTGGAAGTGTTTGTGGAAACGGTGAGTGGTGAAGGGGGGATTAATTGTCCTCCAATCACTTTAAACTATTAATAAGGGCACTATTCCTTTCAAATTCTAATCGAATGAACCTTTTTTGAAGGTTCTACGACAACCCTTTCAATAAGAAGTGTCCTAGTCTAAAACCAAAAAAAAAAAAAATAATAATACATTGTACCCACATCGCTCTTTACTTAGGCAGCTCTATTGCGCTGTATATGAAAAACATTTAATTAAAATACACCTACGTTGTAGTTTATCTCTCTCACACTAAGCTGATTATCACCACGTACATACTGAAATACATAAAGAAACCGGCTCAGGCTACTCAGGCCAAGAACTTTGGTGTGATGGCTATAAGACATAAGTAGCCTACCCAAACAGTATTTTGAAAATATACAGAGAAGGGATCAACAAAAAATATGGCCAACCATCCCACTTCCTTTGTCTTCCCAAATTAAACACCTGTACTCACCCATATGATTCTAAGAGGAGCGAAAACACTGTTAGCTTATACTATTTTAATAGCTACTTCTTTGCTTCTTCGGAGCAACTTCCGTCGCTGGTTAAAACACTACTTATGTACAGAAACTCATTTTTTTCTTCAATGTGTCACCAGTCCTACCACCTACATCCCTACACACTTGGGTAACTACCCTTTTTCTAAGACATTTTATCTTGTTTACATTCATCTGAAGACCTAGCTTTTAGCTGGTGTTTTTGTTCAGTCTATTACACGATATCACACATTTTTTATCGTAAGATTTAGCATAAGATCATCTTTGTAGAATAATTCAGATTCGTTGTGACTTTTACCGTACGAGGCTTAATTCTCATACAAAAAGGAAAAATTGTACAACCCGGTCTCACATCACTAATTTGATCCAGGCTAATGAGTCTTAAAAACATAGCTGAAATTGTATTATAAGTACTATAAAAAAATTTAAACTAATTTACTATAAATAGTATAATTTCTGCTTGGTCGATAGCCAACTTATAATTAATAAAAATATTCTATTGCATTAATCAATGAAATTAAATCGTACCTTTAGGTTACTTCAAGTAAGTGTCTGATATGTGAGCTATTAACGTGACATCCCATACACTTATCAAAGCTGTATATCCATTTTTGAAAGCTCAGGTCGATACCAGTTCAACAAATTTGCAAAATCTATAAAATCAGAGTTTTGGACGAGTAAAGAGGTTACTTTGAGAGCTTTATGATACTTTTGGGGTCCCAATTGGGGGACCTGCTTGGGCTGACCAATTGGGGGTCCCAATTGGGCAGCAGAAACATTCCTAAATGGTTCTTTTAAATTCTGCTTATTTCTGAGGAAGGCTTCAGGCTTCTTCTACATGACCGTGTCCAAAAACTTGGCTTTCGTATTTTATCCTGGGAAGCTGTGGAACTTTTGTTGGGTTTTTATTCGTGCTAGGTAAACAAAACCCATATTTTTTTTTTACTTCATTAAATATAGAAAAATTGTGTTCATTTTATATTTAAGAGTAGCACTCAGTCTATTCCCAGTGTTATGAAGATTCTGCACTTTTTTCTCACTCCTTCTCTTATACCTAAAAAATATTTTTCCCACCCCCAGATTATTTTGCTCCCCCTCATCTCCAAATTATGAAAGTAATTTCTTAGGGGGGTTTTAATTTTGAAAAACCTTTTTTAAGTTGCTAATGCATAAGAGACCACATCTTCCTCTCCTTTCATCCCAATAGCCATTCAAAGCATATAACTGGCTATTACTTGAACACTAAGATGAATAAGAAGAAAAAAGGATATATTCATTAGCATTATTATTGCTATTCAGCTTATTCGTCTACATACCGCCCCTTATATCTATATTTAGCCCTAGCATTTAGGCAAACGTTCAGTAATCTTGTTGGTTTCGGGTAGTTTGTAATTGCTTCTCAATAACAGTTGGCTGATAATTGCCAATAATACAAACTTGAAAGAAAGATTATCAAACTTGTTTATATGTTTAGGAATTAAGGAGGAGCAGTAACACAGTCAAGTGGTTAAATTTACAGTTCGTTTTTTACTTCACTAGGTTAAACATAAAAAAACTACTTAATACATGTTTTAGCGTTAATTCCAATTTTGCTAATCGTAATGTTTGCAATTTTTGCAGAAGAAAAAACGCACTCTGTGTATTATCTTTCGGACGACTTGAATGTTGGATATTTTGCTGGATTTTAGGTAACAGCGTCCTCCAGTCATGCAAATTTATTTTTCATAAAATTTGCTTGCTATTTATACTATTTTCAGATTTGTCTACCAAAAATAAAGCTCCCTCTGGCTTGCATTTACGTGACTGGTTCCCCCGCTTTTTGCTTTTAATCATTTTTTTTCTAGGGAGACGACCCATTAGTATGGAGAGATGATGCTGATCACTTAATAGAAATAGAAAGCATGGAATACAACGTTGGTGGAATTAAGAAAACTGTTCCATCTTCAACGATAATGCCACCTGAGCTATTTACAAAATCACTTGTCAAATCTACTAATTGGAATCTCGAAAATTCAATAGTCAATGAAGCCACTCCTGCTAATTGGCTCAAGCTTTTTCCAAAATCAGAAAGCAAGGAGGTGACTTTTCCTGGCCCACCAGTCCCAGTCTCAAGACATTCTAGCCAAATAAACTCAGTAAATGATACCTGGAATGAAAGAGTTCTAGAAGAAGAGCTGGAAGAATTAGAAGAAAAAAGAGGTTATGGGTTGAATACCAAACAAAGCTTACACGCTACGACTGTCTCAACCACATCTGTCTTAAAAAGTTTGTACAAGAATGACAAATTGAAAGCAAACAATTTAGGAACATTAAATCCTAATAGCCGAGGTGTCGCTAATTATGATTTTCTCGAAAAAAAGAACGCACACAACTATCCTTTTGAAGTTGAACTGAAGGCTGCGGAAAGTGTAAAGAGAAAGCTTTTCCAAAGTAGACCTCGTTCACGACAGAATTTTCTTGCTCCAATTGATTTAATAAAAATGAAAGATTTTGACAGTGGTTTTAAAGAAAAGGAAGTGCAATTTACTAATAAGGGAGAAACAGCCCCAAACTCAATCAAATTACAGGATAATTTTTCTGCTACAGAGCTCCCTATCCCAGTTCTCAACGCCGCTGTTTATAAGAATGTTCCCATCATGGGAAGCAAATACTATAGAAAGCATGTAATTGAAAGTTCAACAGAAATTATTCAAGTTGTTAAAAACTTGACACATTTACCGGAAGATCTTAGCCTTGCTGAACTTTTTCCTACACTGCCCCCTCTCCCCCAAACTACTTTGAAACCTCGAAGGGCTACTCGTCTCCCTTATTTTGTAAGTGATCATATTTTGTCAAGTATAAAAGCCAGAAGAGCAAAAGGCAGAGCAATGTTGCCTTCATCAGACTATTCCCCCTTGCCTTATGGGATTGATTATCGAGCGTATCAAGGACCGAAATCTTTATATTCAAAACTTCGCTTTCAGAGTGATAGTAGTGAAAATATAGGGACAACTCAAAAAAACCTTGTTTTACATGTTCCAGATGCTGAGATTTCCGATACAGGTAGAGCCAGTGAAATATACCGTTTTGTAGGTCGAAAACCACGACCTACAACGACTAAGCCGAAATTTTTCTCTGAGTCTTCGATTGATGAGTCTAGTTCGGCGCTGGTTTCAGTCATTAGTTTCTTCAAATCTTTATTGGGTAACCTACCAGAATAATTGGTTATACTCCAGTTTATTATTGTTGACTAAAATTCTGTATATTGAAGGTAAACGAATAAATCATGGTAACACTAGATTTTTTTTTGTAATTGGAATTTTATCCGAGGAAGCCGAGCATCAAACGCCCCCCCCCACTCATTACCTTAAGAGCAACTGCTCAAACACAAAGGCCGTTCAATTAGAATAAGAAGATTTTTATACCACTATAATACTTAGCGTAAAGACTGAGGGGTTGAGGAGGGGTAGCTAGTGTCTTACAAAGGACAAATTCTGTTCGTTTTTTTGTTTCAAAGTCACTATTTGCTTTCATTTGAGATTTTTTTCATTTAATTTTTATTATTTTTCAAGTATACCCACGATTACCTTTGATGTTAGGTGGGCCACCTCCTCTGAAACCAGACTTTTCAAATCAAATGATTGCTTTTGACAAGCATATTTCAAGGGAAAGAGTACAAACTTATTGTTTTGGGTAGTTTAATTCATGCTTCAAATATTATACGAATTTTCATGTGCTAATATCTTATAATCAGTAACTTTAAAATTAATTCATGTCGCCCATTAGAATTAGCATAAATGATATATTTTCTTTAATAAATGTTGAAATCGAAATTGTTTACAGTTATCATTTTATTTGACAAGGGCTGCTCTTTACTTGCTTCTTGACTCAGGGCTCTGTTAAATGTGAAGGGGGTTACTACGCCCTCCTCTAACCCCACTTTTTACATTTAAATTGTGTATTCGTAAAACAATGCTTTGAACATGATACTTATCCGTGAAAAAAGCGCCCCTCAAATACTTATTAAGAGGGGGTGACAATTATTAAGTGGGCAATACTTATTATTAAGTGGGGGTTGAAATGTTAAATGTCATATCCTTTATGTTATCCTTAGGGTTATCCCTTTTATTGTTTTAAAGGTGAATTCTTCGGCCAAATTACTTTACAAGGATGCTCTCCGTGAAAACTAGTAAGGGCTGACACCCACAAGGCAGATGATAAGACATTGAGTATAGCATGAATGAATGAATGAATAGCATGAATGAATGATACGACCCACAAAGAGTATTTCACTTTCTATTCTAAAGCTAGACACTACGGAAAATTCAAGCAATAAAAAAATATAAAAAAAACAAATAAAATAAAATAATTATTTTACCATACATAGATATAAAATACATGAAACATACTAATGAGTTCTAAATTCCATGATTCTAAAAATCCAGGCGACCAATGCTGTTGATGAAATTCATGAATAAATGACGTACGTCTTTCATGTGTCACACTAAGTTTAGATCAAATGGGAAGCTTAGGCTATAAAACACTAAATTTACTTGTGATGAAAATCTAGCTGGTATGTACAAGGGACAATCAAAAATGACCTGACAAGATCCATTGTTTCATTTTTACCACAGACACATAAAGGCGAATCGATTTTCTTAATTTTATATAATTGAGCATTACAAATAAAGAGGATAAGAGAAATATTACCATTTAAACCCGGTAAAAACAAAGCTACTTGTAGTACGTGCGAACCCCTTTTCCCTAGTCACCGTTTTACCACTTCTTTAATATAATTCTTTATGCTACATAGATAAAGACTGTGACGATGGGAGGGCGCTATCATCCCCAAGCACCAATAATGAAGGCACAGACTGAAAACATTCCCAAGAATTAAGAGCGATTACATACCAATTTCATTCTCCCTTGCCTTCTTTCTCAAAACTCATTTTATATTCATCGTAAGGTTCAATAAGACATAAGATATTTGGTCATTCAAATGCACTCTTTGCGATATCTGTCTTCACAACGACCCATCAACCTTCATTCATAATAGCCGATGTTCACTTACGCGGGACTGAATTTGGTTTTATGAATCGTCAAGTTAATCAATTAAATTAAATTAATTGTTAAAATAAATGTCAAACATTTTTCTGCAACACGAGGGGAACTATCAACACACAGCAGTCTTACTAAGGGTTAATCTAAATGAAGGTAGGTGAGAAATCAATTCCTCCCTCCCTACTCAACCCCCTTCTATTTTTATCTGAGATTCGTAGAGAGTTAAACAATTTGTCCATTGAAATGTCACAAAACTGTCCATTGAAATGCCCTCTTTGATACTTAGCCCTTCCTCCGGCTTCCAAACGACCTACCACCCTTCTTCATAATAGCATCCTTCGAATGAGCACTCTCCTGATCTTCTAGGACAATTGCCTAAATATGATTACTTCTGGGAATATTGAAAAAACAACAAAAACAACAAAAAATAATAGGAATAGCTATGCATCTTTGATAAAATAAAAATACGGGACGTCCAATTTCATAAATAGGTCGTGGGAAAGAACCGTAAGTAAGGAGAGCTGTGTCTCAATAGTATTCAAAGCTATAAGTAACATAATCTTAATAACAATAGATACAGCCCCACCCATCAAAAGTCACAAGCAGTGGAAATTTTTCCAATATTTGAAAAAAAAAAAACAGAAACACCATCAAAACACAAAATGATCTTAATGGAAATCACACCATCAGATTCAGTATAATAAAGAACTACACTGAAGAGGTTTCAAGCTCCTACATGCAAAAATTTCGAATTTTAATTAATTTTTTTTATAGAACAAAGATCACGAATGCGTATTTGTTTGTCTTTTGATTTTATTTTTTACAGGGGTGATCGAACCAGTGATACTAGAAGATCGGGAAAGGGTTCATTAGTAGTGACGCCATAAGGCTTTCTGTCAGAAGCATAGGGGTTGTATAAACGGAGCTACAAGTCCAACGAGACGCTATTACACCCAGCTGGGTCACACGTAATACTAAAGCACACATTTAACGTTATAGTAAACCTACGTAATAGGGAATGATTTTTAGAAGATGCATGTATTAATTACTTAAAAACCTACAAGAGCCAGGACTTCTTTACTTGAGGATTTCTTTAGCTGCTATGTAATACGGTTTGTTTGTTACGCAATAGGACTAGTTAGAGTCCGCTAATCAAGCAGGGAATCCCCAATTATAAATGAGGTGGATACAAACGTGGTTGTTACGTAATGATGGTGCACACGTGGGTGTTATGTAACGGCGCCGCACATATGGGATGTCACGGAATGACAATGAACATGTGGGTTGTTACCTAATACTTTATAAGATTACGTTTTCTTTGAAGGCGTTCTTCCGGGGATCTTTTATAATCTAAAGATTTTTTGTCTTCATTAGGATTTGAAAGCGACTTTACCTCAATGGAATGTAGCGCTACACGGTTGAACTATGAAAGCCTTTCTAATATTATGACTTGGGGGATACTTTATACATGGTAACCTACTGCACGAAAGGAGAATCCCCTGTTCCGATTACTAGAACGATTAAATTGTTTGCATGTTTCCAAACCTTTCCACATGCGATCAATCAAGCCTCCCAATGCTATGGATTTTTGTTATATTACATGGGTCTGGCTGTTACAGCGTTATTAAGCTTCTAACGTGACGTATACATGTTAAATTAGCTAACGAATCAATGAGGTGTTATCACCATCAACAAAGCTCAAGGGCAATCATTAGAATAATGAGGTATAGATCTGAATACGGATTGTTTTTCCCATGGGCAATTATATGTTGCATGTTCAAGAGTCGGTAAACCTGACAATCTATTTATATGTACAGACAATGGGACAGCGAAGAATGTTGTATATTCGCAAGTTTTACGTAGTTAAAAACATATATATATATATATATATATATATATATATATATATATATATATATATATATATATATATATATATACATATATATATATATATATATATATATATATATATATATATATATATATACATATATATATATATATATATATATATATATATATATATATATATATATATATATATATATATATATATATGTATATATATATATATATATATATATATATATATATATATATATATATATATATATATATATTCACAGGTGGGACACAGGGACACAACTACAATGGCGCGTAACTATTATGGCACGTAACGACTTACGCACGCGGGGGGCTTGGGGGGCACGAAGCGCCCCCACCAACTAGGTGTTGGGGTATATATATATATATATATATATATATATATATATATATATATATATATATATATATATATATATATATATATATATATATATATATATATATATATATATATATATATATATATACTTACATTAAAATGTGAGCATTAAAACTAGTACTGTTTTGAAAAAAAAACTTTTTAAAAACAGTCCTAGCATCCTTTTTTCAAAGAAGTTCAACCGGGACTAGTTTTAATTCTCACATTTTAATGTAAGTTTATATATATGTATATATATATATATATATATATATATATATATATATATATATATATATATATATATATATATATATATATATATATATATATATATATATATATGTATATATATATATATATATATATATATATATATATATATATATATATATATATATATGTGTGTATATCTTAGGAATTATCATGAATTAGGAATTATTAAAAATCATGCATTAAATCCGTTGTTTCATGTTTTCGCAAGCCAACCCCCATGATATACTATCTCAACTCACGACGCCATTGTTTCACACTATGACTGGCCATTTAGCATTCTATAGTACCCGCTTATCATTCCTAAGATATTTTATAGATATTTTTATGATAAAAATCTAATAGTTCATGTTCTCAGAACCCAACACTCCTTGATACACCATATCAATTAACGCTACCAAGCCACAATATGAATGTCCCCTTGGCACCCTCTATTATCCACTCATCATTCTTAAGATATTTTTCAGATATTTTCTTGTTAAAATCATGCATTAAACCCAATGGTTCATGTTTTCACAAGCCACCCCCAACCTGATGCACATTCACAGCACCGTTTCAGACGATTACTAGACCTCCGGCACCTCCTCATTATTCCTAAGACATTTTCCCAGTATCTTTATGTTGAAAATCACACATTAAATCCATTGATTCATGTTTTTGCAGCTATGGTTTTCATCCACTACCATATTTCGTTTTTTAATGTCGTGGCTATACCTACAATGAATTTTTCAACATTTTCGTAGACAATCCTCGCCTGAGTGACTTCCTAGTGGAAAATATACTTTCATACCTGTATAATATTGACTTCAGTACCCTACAAATAAAATGTTTAAGAAATATTTCTAAATTTATTTATTAATAAAAATTCATATATACATGAAAATGGCTTTTTCTCCTCTTTAGGTTTCTTCTTCTACGCATTGGTAGTTATCGAGAACAAGTAATGGCGACAGACCATCTGAATTCATTGTATATTAATCCTGATGTGCAAAGTCAGTCACATTTTCTACAGTACGATGTAACTTTACTCTTTTTATATATGTTTGTGAAGTCAATGATACGATTTTCATTCGCATTGTAAAATTCACTTGTTTTAATTTGCCTATTTGAAGCAATATCATATACAGTCTTTTTTAATGGAGAATCACTTTCTGTAACAATCAAATTAAAATCAGTAGGTTTATATTTATAGTAGCCATTGTCTTCACAACGATGACATAGAACCCGAATTCTCTTCTTAATCCAACAGTTGTAGCGTAAACATCTCTTGCCTCTAAAACAATTTAAAACCACGAAGATACCAGTCTCTTAGATATAAACTAAAATCTCGTTTTGGGTTCTTCCGATCATACCAGGATATGTATAGGTGGGGCGCTTTGCGCCCCCCAAGCCCCCCGCAAGCGTAAGTCGTTACGCGCCATATTAGTTACGCCCCATTGTAGTTGTATCCCTGTGTCCCACCTGTAAATAGATACATATATATATATATATATATATATATATATATATATATATATATATATATATATATATATATATATATATATATATATATATATATATATATATATATATATATATATATATATCTATCAACAAAACTAGTACAAATAAAACAATTAATCATGTTTCTCTATGTTTCCATATTGCTTCGTTTGAAAGCCTCATTTGCATGGCTCAGTTTAATGGCTTACTTGAAAACAATAGCTTTCAAATGAGCCATTAAGCATAGCTCTTATAAATTATGCTAGTACATATATATATATATATATATATATATATATATATATATATATATATATATATATATATATATATATATATATATATATATATATATATATATATATATATATATATATATATATATATATATGTTTTTAACTACGTAAAACATGCGAATATACAACATTCTTCGCTGTACCATTGTCTGTGTATATAAATAGATAGTCAGTATATTGGACTAGCATAATTTATAAGAGCTATGCTTAGTGGCTCATTTGAAAGCTATTGTTTTCAAATAAGCCATTAAACTGAGCCATGCAAATGAGGCTTTCAAACGAAGCAATATGGAAACATAGAGAAACATGATTAATTGTTTTATTTGTACTAGTTTTGTTGATATATATATATATATATATATATATATATATATATATATATATATATATATATATATATATATATATATATATATATATATATATATATATACATATATATATATATATATATATATATATATATATATATATATATATATATATATATATATATATATATATATATATATATATATATATATATATATATATATATATATATATATATATATATATATATATATATATATATATATATATATATATATATATATATATATATATATATATATATATATATATATATATATATATATATATATATATATATATATATGTATATATATATATATATACATATATATATATATATATATATATATATATATATATATATATATATATATATATATATATATATATATATATATATATATATATATATATATATATATAATATTCTCTATAATATTCTCTCTATGCGTAAGATTAGGCATCCAAAGAGGAAGAAAGACAAATGAAAATATTTTCTGTAGGAAAATTCAGGTAATTCTTCACAGAATTTTGAAATGAAAACAACCATAGTTTATAATACATTTATCGTACCTGGATCGAAATAGGAAAATCACAACTGAATCAACAGGGTCTGAGTTGATAGAAAAAAATTATAAATTAAAATTATACTTTTCCTTTTCTAGGTGTCTGCAAAGAAAAAGCCAAAGGCTTCTTTCTGTATGTGACATATTCATAAATAAATTAAAGCTGTTGATGATCCGTAAATTAATATGTCTAGGGACAAAATTCTCACCACATGGTAGATTAACCTATGAGACTGAAAGCCAATATAAAAAGGTTCAATTGAATTCCTGAATTATTTTGCTGTTTTAGAATAATATGTAGTTATGTACATTGTTATCTAGAATATATAGTAGGGGCATATAGTATATACATAGAATAATATATACTATTATCTAGAACTGGGGAATATAGATAGGTGGTAGAACATAGTCTCAGGGGTTTTCAGATTCGTTGAAATTAAAGTCATGCATTAAACAATGATTGCAATCATTTGGAAGGATATGAGAAAATAAAGAAAGGTAGAAGGTATAGGGATAGAGAATCTCAATACGACCTCTGTTACGGCTATTACCGGGAAACACCAGGAATCCCTTTTCAATATTTTGTAAATGTTCTTACTTAGTGCATTTTGGCAAAGTACTCCAAAGTGAAGCACCAAGGAAACAAGTTTAAATTTTAAGAAAATAAAGATAGTTTTTGTCATTTCTTTCGCAAAACAACTTTAGTTTCATTTTATTCTATCCGCTGTCGAGAATAAAATGCTATTAGGGCACTCGAAGTCTGGGTATCAAACATCTATGAAAATCAAATGTCTATCAAACGCGAACTTATTTATCTAAAAGCTTGTAGTAAAAGGATTTTTGGAAAATAGATCAGGTTTTGATGCTTTTCCTACTTGTGCTCAAGAGTTTCAACTGTCAGAGGTCACTAATTTCAGACAGCAGACGATTTATAAGACATATTAAGGGTATTGGAGGGGAAGACCAATTCTACAATCAAAATATATCAAGATCGTTTTTTCACACTGAAAATATTAGTATGATGATTTTCGGAAAAGAAAGTACAGTGCCATTACTGAAGAATTCAAACGAGTTATTAACGAGTATTAACAACGAGTTAACTGTTCAGTACATATATAATCTTAGTCTATCGTAAGCTATTAATACTTTTTAACTAAGACGGATGCATTTTATCTGTTAATAATCGACATAAATCATATCCTTCGACTTGTATATTGCTTTCCAACCTTTATTCTCAGAGATTTAGGTAGACTACTGCTTAGAAGGGTCAAACTACTTATCCTGCATCACAATAATCATTTTTATCTTTAAGCATATCTATATATCTTAAACTAAAAAGAGTCATTAGATAAAGAAATGTCCAGTTAATTAGAAGAAGACTTATTAAGTTCTGTCACTTTCATTTTATTGTTCTCAAGTTTTACCGATGTTCCTGACATTTGAGTGTTAATAACAAGAACTTTAATAATGCACAGTATAAGATTATTCCCAAGATTTCGTTCTTATTACTTTGAAAGGTCCCTTTGAAAAGTCTTATTTGAAAATCTTGGAATGACAGCATAATACAACCTTTTTAGCTCGAGGGAAACTCATCTTAACACTCATTCTTCATCCAAACCTTCGTTATGTCTAAATAAATCTTACCACAGAGAATCGCTTGCAAAAGACTTAAAAAAAAAGTTTCATTCTATTTACTGGCTTAAAATTTTGTAATATCATGGAAGAATCTGACTGTTTAATCTTTTTCAACTGGGGTAAATTTCATACTGAGGGCTAAAAACTAATATGGTTTTTAAAAGGTAGGGTTCTCTGTCTTTCCCAAAATTAGATTGAAAAAAGAAGTTTTTCGACTAAAAGTAAGGAACAAAATTAAAAGTCAAAACTAACTGAAATTATTTTGTATACGAAGGGGTCATCCCTCCTCCTCAATAGCCTGCTCCTTACGCTAAAGTTCTTAGTACTTTCAAAAAAGCTCCCTATTCTAAATAAACGACCCTTGTGTTTCAGGAGTATTTCTTAAAAAATTGGACAAACAACCAAACCCTAGCTTAGAGAATAAATTATTGAGGAGTAGGGACAACCCTTTCATATACAGAATGATTTCTGTTAATTTTGAGTTCCAATGCTGCTCCTTACTTTTAGTATAAAAAAAAAACTTATTTTCGTTTACTTAATTCTGATGGATTTCAAATAATGCCGGTAAATCTGGCTCGTCCTAAAGGAAAACTTTCCTCCGCTAACGGGAAAATCCTCAGTGGAAAGTTCCTTCCATGGAAATACATCTCCCCTGCATAATTCCTTCCAGAAAATTCCATCCTCTCTGAAAATCCACCCCTCCCTCATTAAATCTCTTGCAGAAGATTCAGCCTGAAAAATTATCCCTAGCATACTTTCATTAGAAAAAGACTTTAGATACGAATCATTTTTCTGATCACTTCAGAAACCCCCCCCCTTCTGTGGAAATTATTCCCCGCAAATCCAAATACACTGATAATTTACCCCGGACAATTCCCCGGAACGTCTTCACATGCAAAATTGAGTAGGCAAAGAGAAAGCAGGACAAGTGAAAATAATTTCGTATAAGAATTCTGTCAAATCCACTCAGTCTAAAATTTTCCATGGAAAGTTCACCCCGGAAGTTTCCCTCCTGTGACCGTGACTACTTCATATTGTGGATACTTGCAACTACGACTATTACTATGCTAAGATTGCCAGGGATTAGTATCTTGTCATCTATAATACCTATATATATATATATATATATATATATATATATATATATATATATATATATATATATATATATATATATATATATATATATATATATATATATATATATATATATATATATATATATATATATATATATATATATATATCTTGATTATTGTAGTAATTTTGTTGTTTCTTTTTTTCTTGTCAATATTTTGGAAAATTAAACCACACTGTTAAAAAGGCATATAGTTTATATATATTACATATATTAAAACTATAATAATAATAATTAATAATTTATTCCAGAAAAAGCCCGTGGGCAGGAAATTTACATAACAAAAATAAACAACAAATTAACTAAAATAAACTAATACTATTTAAAGAAAACGCTCTCGATGAGCCGCTGCAATCCTGAAAAACCTTGCTATTATTTTAATACTCAGGAAATTTGTCTCTTTCGTTGTATCTACCATCCTTATCTTATTCAATTTTTCTTTGCCATACATCTCTCACCTCCATTCATTCAATTCGACACATTCACACAAAAAATGTATCAAACTTTCATCCTGAGACCAACACATAGAACAAGCATTAGATTCTACCTTCTCCCATTTTCTCCCTTGATACTTTCTTTTCTCACCGATCAAAAATCCATTTCCCCTCCAATTCAAATAAGCCTTCAAATCCTCTCTACTGAACCCAACCCTCCCAAATGCCTCCTCCCCCAAACTACCCTTTATCTGTTTATACAATTTTAACGACCCTGAATGATCCAGACTTACCCACCATCTGGATTTCTTGGTTCTTCAACCTCTCTTGTACCTCCCTTGTTACTATTTCCTCCATATCCATAATCCCCTTTCCTTCATTCCACCATTTCCCTAATCCACACTTATCTAAGATGTCTTTAATCTCCGCCGGCCACCCATCAGCATATATCCGCATGACTAAAACAGCTGAGTTCCCTTTTATCAAACGGTTCGTAGTAACGTATTGAAAGTAAGTAGCGACCCGGGTCAATAGTCACCGAAACTCTAAAAGCTGGAATTTTGATCCCATTAGATACATCATAAGAATTGGATTTTATGCGGATTTTAAATATATAAGTTTCATCAAGTTTAGTCTTACCCGTCAAAATTTACGAGCCTTATAAAATTTGCCTTAATTTCGAAAAAAGGGGGAAACACATCATAAAAGTCATAGGATCTTAATGAAAATCACACCATCACATTCAACGTATCAGAGAACCCTACTGTAGAGGTTTCAAGCTCCTAGTTGCAAAAATGTGGAATTGTATGTTTTTTGCCAGAAGAAAGATCACGGATACGTGTTTATTTTTTTTCAGGGGTGATCTTATCGACCCAGTGGTCCTAAAATAACGCAAGAGAGCTCATTCAAACGAATTTTAAAAGTTTTGATGCCTGTTTTAAGTTACCCAAAAATGAAGGGTAACTAGACCCCCTCCCACACTTATTTTTCAACAAAGTCACTCACATTTTTTTAGATAGCCTTTTGCAGAAGTATACATAATTTTTCAGGGGGGTTTCCGTTAGTGGGGGTGGAGTTACATGGAAATATATTTCTATTGAGGAAATTTTCATGGGATAAGGGACATTGCTATGAAGGGGGCGCCAAGATATCCCCGAATTATTTTAAAAAAAGATAAGAAGTTAAATAAAAAAATAGTTCTTTTCAAATGAAAGTAAAGAGTAAACTCAAAATTTGAAACGAACGGAAATTATTACGCATATTGGGGAGTTCGCTCCCTAGACAATACCTCGCTCTTAACAATAAAGCTTTTTCTTAGTGCTTTCAATAGAATTATTTATTCCAATTAAACGGGCTTTGTGATTAAGGTGTTTTTATTAAAGAATAGGAATAAAACTCAAACTTTATCATGAAGAGCGAAAAATTGACTAGGGGGCGAACCCCCTAATATACGCAATAATTTCTGGTCCTTTTTTGTTTTGATGTTGCTCCTTACTTTCAGTTGAAAACCTTTTTTTTTATTTAATACTTAATAAGACTTCAAAATACAAGCAAGAGAGCACTATCATTTGCTTCTTTTACTGCAGAAACTGTTTCACTTTGCCTTTTCTACTTAATTGGAACTCAAATCAAAAAGAAGAACGTTAAGAAATAAAAAGAAAAAAATAGTGCAAATTAGACAGCAAACGTAAACTGGGTGATTATTTGATTTAATACATAGATACAAAGCTTGCAGCGATATTAGTTCCTGTGATTAAATGTGCTATGTGGCATTCTTTATAAATAATGATTTACGTCTCACTCCATTAGACAAAGCAAACTTTACCGGATTGTTCAGTCCGTATTCTTGCCTATTATTTTTCCCAAAGAAAAGCGGAAGTTTCAATTTTTATTATTTTATTTGTAAATGGGCCCTTATTTTATCAATTAGTTTGGACCATAAATATTATAGTGGTACCCGTTATATGTTTCCAGGTTTTTCCACTAGAGAAATTACACCAAAAGTGGCGGCTTTAGTTTACATATGGCATTCACAGATGGTAGAATTGATAGAAAGCACGTAGATATGGTCAAAAACTTTTAAATGAGTCAATAAACATCTATCTACCCCACTAGCCTCAGATTTTTCAATTGAGACATGGCAACAAAAGTGTTATTTTCCAGTGTTATATGGCACTTGCAGATGGTTGAATTTATAGAAAGCACTTAGACATTACCAATATTTTTTATACAAGCTATTAAAAATCTCACTAAGATATTCCGGTAGCACACTAGCCCCATCATGTGAAAATGGCACCAAAAGTGTCATTTATAGTGCCATTTGGCACTTACAGATGCAAGAACTGATGAGAAGTACATAGAAATAAGCCATAGCTTTTAAATGAGCCATCAAACATGGTGGCCAGCGTTTGCACCCCCACCCCCCAGCGTCTATCTCTCAGAAAATATCCCTGCGGAAAATACTCCCCCACCGACAATAACCCCCTGGAAAACACACTGGTACCCCCCCCGCAGAAAATATATCCCACAGAAAATACACCCCCCATAAAAATCCCCCAGAAAATACCCCCTCCCCCGGAAAACTCTTACAGGTAGCATTTGTTAATGGGAAACACACAGAACAAGTTTTTTAAAGAAAAGTAAAGAGCCTCATTAAAAAAAAATGAGCAGAAATAAAGCCAAATAATCTTCAGACTAAAAGCCACGGAGTCTAATAGAAAAAAATTTTAAAAGACATGAAATATATTTTTTTTATGCGAAAAAGACTAAGAAATAAGTTTTAAAAAGATTCCCCGTAACAGTTTTGTTAAAAAACAGTAAGAGCTTTATTAAGCCAAAAATGAGCAGAAATAAATTCAAATAATTTTCCAAACATAAACGAACAGAAATTACGGTAGCAAGGTCTTGTGGAGGGGACAACACCTTCCATACACAAAATAATCTTTGTTCATTTTAAGTTTTGATGTTGCTCCTTATTTTCAGTTAAAAAACCTGTTTTTTAAATTTAATTTCTGATCGTTTTTAAATAATACTGGGAAACCCAGCTCTCTCTCCATGAGAAATTCTGATACTTGTTCTAAGCGATGTCCCGTTGGCCCGCTAGTCCCACCAATTGAGAAATAGCACCAATGGTGCTATTTATAGTGCCATATAGCTCTGGAATGTATTGGAATTTATAGAAAGGACGTAGGACAAAGCTTATAAATGATCCATTAGACATATCTCTAAGATATTCCGGTAACCCACCAGTACTGGGAGAGAGGAGATTGAGTTTAACGGAGGTTGAATTGAACAGGATTCAGTTAATTAGGTTGAATTGAACAGGATTCAGTTAATTAGGGTTGAGTTGTAAGAGGATTGACTTAAAAAGGAGTTATCAATTGAACAAGGGTTCAGTGGCAAAGGGTTCATTTAAACGAGGATTCGGTTACACGCACACTAGTCTATTGCAATATTCAAGATTTAAACGCTTATGAAACGCTTAAAAAGAACAAATAAGTCGACCAACAATGGATAATGTATTTCTGTCCTAGCTATTAATTAGAAAAAAAATCCAAAAAAGAAATTTTTCAAAGAAAAGTAAAGAGCAACATTAATCACAAGACAAGTAGAAATGGATTCCTGCAATAATTCAAACTAAAAATGACCATAAATTACAATTAAAGAGTACATGAAACTCAAAACGAACAGAAATTAAACAAATAATCATGCCAAAAATAGCAAATCAAACACTAATAGAAATAAATAAATTGACCTTAAAGTGAGTACATATTAAACTGAATATTCTAGACAAAATTAAAACAAACAAAAATTACTAGAAATAGGAGTTTGGTTGCTGCCCTCTTTGGAGAGAACTAATAAAAACAAACTAAATATTTAATTATAAATTTATATAAATATTTAACTATTTATTCAAATATTTATTCAATAAATAAATATTTATTCAAATATTCAATACTAAATATTATTATACAATTATATTAGTTGCTAAAAGCTTAGCAATTTAACATTTAATTACAGAGTTTTTTTTCAATATTATAAATACAATAGCAAATATTTGTAACATAATTCGTTTTCAGTCTTAATTAGAGGCAACGATATAGCGTTGCCTCTAATTAGTTAAATAAAACGATTTTTTCTAATAATAACAAATAGTGAAGTTTGAAACTTAAAAACAGAAAAAACTACCCCCTCGTAGTTTCAAATAAACTGGCTGGTTCCCCTACATTTTCCCCCTTACATTTACAGAATTCCGAGAAACTAGCTCGTTACTAAAGACACAAAAGTGAGGCAACAAAACAGGAAAAGGGACAGGAAAACCTTTTAATAGTCTGCCGGGTATATGGAACTAGTTAGTAAAACGCTTAATAGTCTACTACCTTCCCTAAAAAAAAAACAAAAAAAACATACAAATGTAATTACTTATACAAAATTAAAGCAAAGCTTGGTTTTCAGTAAAGTGTTTGATTCTCAGATATATGTCGCACAAACTACAGAAGAAAAATTTTTGTTAGAAATTCCATTCTCTATGAATTAAAGTTGTTAGCACAAATAGGCCGAAAACGCTAATCTTCAGCAACACGATCTCTTTTGTTACTTTTAAAGGGAACTTGATATGGAGATTTCAATTCAAATGACTCCTCTCCCAACATTCTACGACGAGTGGCTCGACAGGTATGATCAAAGACTACTTCGATTATCTCCGGGCAAAAAGCACAAATCGAAAAAGGAAAATAAGACACATCAGTACTTTTCTTACATAAACATAATTTTTCTTTTTGTTCAAGGCGAGGGTCTGTATTTTCCTGTGTGGCTTTTTCTGCCATGCTGATTCCAACGGCTTGAACTTTTAATTTCGATTCGGCACCCTTTTTGATGGATATCAGGCCCTTTTTCGACATTCCTATAAATTTATTTTCTCAATAGCATTCTAATCGAATCGAAATAATAGTTAGTATTCCTGAATCAGCTTCAAATGGCATTTTCGTCACTAGACAATTTGGTACTTGTGTATTATTTAGAACACACTCAATAAGTGAAGTTCGGCTCTTTCGTGAAATAAAAAAAAAATACAATGCGAAAATCCGGTTTCATAGCCACAAAGACAGAACTCAATTTAGTATGTTACGCATAGTGATAGAAGATAGTGTCTCTTAAAGAAATTTCTGCGTTCTGGGTACATAATTCTAAGTTTTAATTTTACAATTAGGTGCATTATATCAAATACTTAACCTAACCTAACCAACTCAATATATATAATATTTAATTAAAATCTACCTGCATCGTAGTTTGTTTCACGAAAGAACATAACTTCACTTATTCACTGTGTTCTGAATAATACACAGGTACCGACAGTTTTTCCAAAGCAAGTTTTAAGATTTAGGTGACTACGGGGTACGATTTGCCCTTTACTAGGTTGCTGTTGTCACTCTGCCACCATGAAATAAAAAGTAGAACTTTGTGGATTGATCAATACTTTGAAGAAGAGTTGAAAATACAATGTAGATGAAAATCTCTTGAAAAAGTAAAACATTTCATTTTTATGCAGAAAGTTTGCCTTTTATAAATAACTGATACATGATTACATGAAAAACCGAAAGAAACATTTTGAACTGACGACAAAGGCTGCTTCGCTTAATTTAAGACTTGATCAAGCAATTGGTGGTAAGAAACTTTAAGTAACTGAATTGCGTTAATAGTGACCGAAATTCCAGTTTGTAGCGTAAGTTGTTATTGTATCTTTGTCTAGGTCTAGTTTTTCGAGCTTGTCTCCCATGGGCCTATATCATATATATACATGCATGTGTGATTAATAGATAAATGAACTTGAGCATGGGCCTCACCACGTTGGAGGAGAGGCAGGGGGAGGGTGCAACTACTCTTCCCCCTAGAAATTTGATTGAGTGTGAATTTAAAGGTGTTTTATACAAAAGTTTTTTTGTCAGGTATTGACATTGAGAGTTACTGGTATGAATGAACTATTTTAATTTATGAAAGAATGAAAAATTAACCTACCCTCCGATTCTTAGAGCAGCTACACAATACAAGTTGACTCAGATTTAACCTAACTGCCAATGAAGGCAAAATGATTGAAACGGCAACGACAATTTTGTCTGATTATTTTCCTCTTGTTAAAATTCCAATGATGAAAAAAATTATTTCAGCAATGTTGAGGGATATTTAAATTTCATTCTCAAAAAGCAATATCTCTTGAGCATTAGAATTCCAACAGAGGTGAAACATTTATTCATCCAACAGAGGGAGGGCCTAATTCATGGAAAGAAATCTGTTTGTTTCAAGTTTTAATGTCGAATTGAATATCTCCCCCCCCCTAATAAACACTAAAATTTTTGAGACATGCAGGTTTGGAATAACAATAAACAAGAAAAAGTTGGAAAGTAACCTGACAACTAGAAAAATATCAGAGGAAAAAAAATAATATACAAATTGCTTTTTAGTGCAGTGATTTCTCTATATGCATTACAAAGCAGTTTTACTCTGTCTATTAAATAGTAAAAAAAGTGAATAATATGAATTTTTAAATATAACAATAAGTAATTCTTCTTTGAATATGCAGCTTTGAGCATTTCCACAATCATTTGCCTACATTTTTCCAACCCCTAAGTGGCAAGGGGTTGGGGTCCCGGGGCGTAATTTGCTCCTAAAATAGTGTATGAAACATTTTACAATTCACAAAAAATATAAAAATAGTGAGTTAGCAGCAAAATAATCATATATAAGGCATGATTAACTTCGAATCACCATGATTAAAAAAAAAAAAAAAAAAAAAAAATGCCCGAATAAGAAATTGAACCCTTTCCATTCTGATTCGAAGTCTAACGCACTAGCAAGTGAGCTATGGCAGCTGATAATCGAATTCGATCTATTTTAATTGTTGCAGCGGTAGCTGCAACCTAGTAAAGAGCGAACCACAGACCGTAGCAACCTAAAGTTAAAAACGCGTTTAAAAAGAAAAAACTGATCAGTGAAAACAAACTTGTCATCTTACAATGACTCAGGAATGGTAACTATTATTTCAGTTTGTCTTAAAAGTAAAAGTTTATTTCGAAAAGAAATTTATGGTGATTTCAAAAAAGGTCTGAAATCCTTCTAAAATATCATCAGATCAAAATGAAAACCATTGGAATCAGTATGGTCGAAAACCTATTACGCGTGAATTACAGTCCCCCTCCTTGAACAACAAGGGAAATCACTTTCTTGCATCGGCTGGACTGATCTGTCTCCCGTTTTTTTTTTTTTTTTTTTTTTTTTTTTTTTTTTTTAGGAAGCCTAGCGGGCTAAGGTTTTCCACTAAAAGTGGCACCAAAAGGGTCGTTTTTTGTGCTATGTGGCACTAAGGGATGGTAGAATTGATAAAAAGCACATTGACATGAGCAATAGCTTTCAAATGAGCAATTAAAATCTCTCTAAGAAATTCTGGTAGCCCACTACCCCCAGCTTTTCCACTTGAGACAAGGGACCAAATGTGCCATTTGGCACATGTAGATGGTTGAACTTAAAGAAAAAAACGCAGATATGAGAAATAGCTTTTATAAGAACCATGAAACATCTGCCTACAATGTTTTGGTAGCCCGCTAGCCACACCCCTTAAGAATGACACAAAAAGTGTCATTTTTTGCGCCGTATGGTACTTGCAGATTGTTGACTTTATAAAAAGCATTTAGATATCAGAAATTGCTTTGTAATGAGTCATTAAGCATCTCTCTATGATATTATGGTAAATCGCTAGCCTGGAAAAAAAAAGTAATCGAGAGACATATCAAGAAAAACAACTTCCCTTGTTGTTCCAGGTAAGGGACTGTAATTTCTCTGTATCAGGTTTTCGACCATGCTAATTTCAATGGTACACTTTTCATTTTAATCCGATGCCATTTTCAAGGAGTTTCAGGCTTTTTTCGAAATCACCATAAATCCCTTTTTGCAAAAAACTTTTACTTTTAAGACGAACTGAAATTATACTTGGCATTCCTGAATCAGTGTCAGGTGAAATTTTTTTCCCTAGGCAGCTTTTTCTAAGTGAATTGTTTTAATTTTTGGTTACTATGAGCTGCTGTTCGCTCTTTACTAGCTTGCAGCTACCGCTGCAACCTTGATTGCAACACTATAAAGCCGAATTGAACCACACTTTTGGTACAGCAAACTGTTGGAGACATGGTCAGTCAGTCAGGTACCCTAAACAATCCATAGATAATTTCTCTACAAAACATCTAGCAAATCCGCCTAGCCAAAACAGAGCTTGAAAATATCCGGCTAATCATCAATGTTGACAAATCAAAGAGTATGCTTATCACAAGCTCACCACTTGTCCTACATGGCACGAATGACAACCTAGAAAGAGGCATGTAAATAAAATACCTGGGTACCTGGATCAATTGTGATGGTGAAATATCGACCGAGATTAAACGCAGAATTGGTCAGTCAACCCAATCTTTCAATAGACAAAAGCCCACTCGGAGAAGCATAAGATAATCTTAGCGACCAAAGCACTGTCTCTTCAGTAGTAATGATTAGAAGTAGTAATATGGCAGTTCATTCTCCATTACGCTAGTGAGTGTTGGAAAATGAGCCAACAGCTTGAAAAGAGAATCCTTGCATCCAAAAACATGGGCATGAGGAGAATTTTAAACATAAGCTGGCAACAGAGAGTAATTAAATCTGGAATCTGCATTTGAACGGGCTAGGCTCTCATTACTGAGGTTCTAAGAAAGAAGAAGTACACATACTTAGGATATGAACACCATAAGGAAGAAGGCTGCCTTCCTCGGACAATCTAAAATTGGAAACCAGACGGCAAAAAAGACAAGGTCGCCCAGAGAAAACCCTGTGGCGAACTTTTGAGCGAGATCGGAAGACAAAGACTTCATCAGTAGATGAGAAGACATATTCGCTGCAGTACCGCTTTGGGACGAGTGAAATGACGACATCTAATGGCTCCAGAGGAAACAAGGTATGGCCTCCATTTGCTTAAGATGACTTTGCCTTGCACTACATATACAGCTGAGCGCTCTTTCAGCAGTTTGGATCGCAGCAAAATACGGTTGCGCAGCACAATGATTAAAAACTGTCTCAATCAGAGGCGACATTTGGAGGGGGAGTCAGGGGCGGGCAAATGCCCACCCCAGATTTTCCAGGGGCCCAAGCTTCCACCACAAAGGGCCTTTTCCGGCCATAATTATCCATAATGTCCAACATAATCTATTCTGTTCAAATGATTTGAACTAACTGCACGCCTATTAGCCAAAGAGCGTAATTACCTCACGACCCTTGGGGTAATTACACTATTTGCTATTAATCATTGTAAACTTTGAAAGTAGGTTAGATTCATAATAAAAGTCTCAATTTCTGTCAAATGCCCCATGCCAACCCCAAGATTTGTCCCAAATGGCGCCTCTGGTCTCAATGGATTTATCTTGATTAGCGTTCACAGAAACAGGGTGTTCTCTGACCCTCACAGATTATGGGAGAAAGTGGTATCTGGATTTGTTAAAAATCCAAGAAGATTGTTTCACGGGGATGCTGTGACAACATCCTCTTCTTCCACATTACTTCCTGTTTATATGAATTCGGTGTTTTTGTCAACCTGTTCCAGTCCTCTCAATTTATTATGGCTTACACAAAGTAATTTTCAATATATATCTCTAATCAAACTTCTCATATCAGCGTCAAAAAACATGATAGGCTACTCTGTTTAGACCTAGATCGACACCAGACTTGCCTTTTTTTCATCATCGTGTTTCTTAATACATCAACTTTCACCCTGACTCCAAGGGCAAGGTGAAGAACCTGTTACTATTGTTTATTATTTATATTTGTACGCCTCCTTTTCCCCCATAGATAAATTCCTAGCGACGCCCATGCTAATGTACGCAACAAAAGAATTTGATTTTCATGATGATATGTAGAGTTCATTAATGAACTCTACATATCATTAATGTTCGAAGTTATCCATCAACAGTTATGGTTCCTAGAATATCCAATTTATTCAACCAAAAATTTAAGAAAATTTATGCAATGAAATTCAGAGTACTTAAAATTTGTTTATATTGAATTTACCTTAAAATTTACAGAAAATTTAGTGTAAATGAAAATTTAATGAGTTTGGGAAATTAAAGATGTTGAAATCATTTTATTGAAACATACTACTTTCACAAATAGTACGTATTTTCACCTACATACTAATGAGCACAAATAAATAGTATTTTCAAAATTGGTGTTAAGACAAACTTATTCAAACACCAAATGAGACTAGCATTTTTTGTGTTGATCGTCAATGTATAAATGCGGTAGTTTGTATATTCACCAGAGGCTGTTTGCTTTGGCAGTGCCATATAGCGATCGCAACTTCTGTCCGTCGGTCCCGCTTTTGCTAGTTCGGGCACTTACAGATAAGCTAGGACAACGGAAATTGGCAGGCGTATAAGGGACCGGACCAGATTAAATTAGAAATAGTCGCTTCCCGATTCAACCATCGGGCACTTGTGACGAGGCAAGAAGAGATAAGAGCCAAGAGATCATATGGTATGAGCTCTAACAAAATTCTATGAATCAATAGATTGAATTAAAAGGAAAATCAGAGGCTTAATGCCGGTCAAGATTTAAAATAAGAGCTCTGAGTCACGATGTCTAAATATCAAAATTCATTAAGATCCGATCACCCACTCGTAAGTTATAAATACCTAATTTTTCCTCTCCCTTTAGCCCCCCAGATGGTCGAATCTGGGAAAATTACTTTATCAACTCAATTTGTGCAGCTCCCTGACACGCCTACCAATTTTCATCGTCCTAGCACGTCCAGAAGCCCCAAACTCGCTAAATCACTGAACCCCTCCCCCCAACTTGTCCAAAGAGAGCGAATCCAGTACGGTTCCGTCAATCACGTATCAAGGACATTTGCTTATTCTATCCACCAAGCTTCATCCCGATTCCTCCACTCCAAGTGTTTTCCCAGATTTCCCGCTCCAACTCCCCCCAATGTCAAAAGATCTGGTCGGGATTTGAAATAAGAGCTCTGAGACATGAATTCCTTCTAAATATCAAATTTCATTAAGATCCGATCACCTATTCGTAAGATAAAAATACTCCGATTTTCACGTTTTCCAAGAATTCCGGTTTCCCCCTCCAACTCTCCCCAATGTCACGGGATCTGGTCGGAATTTAAAATTAGAGCTTTAAAGTACAAGATCCTTCTAACTATCAAATTTCATTAAGATCTGGTCACCCTTTCGAAAGTTACAAATTCCTCAATTTTCAAAATTACCCCCCCTCCCAACTCCACCAAAGCGAGCAGATCCGATCCGGTTATGTCAGTCACGTATCTTAGACAGGTTTTTATTCTTCCCATCCAGTTTCATTCTGATCTCACCGCTTTAAGTATTTTTTTAAGATTTCCAGTCCCCCCCCCCCCAATTACGCTGGATCCGGTTGAGATTTAAAAAAAGAGATCTGGGTTACGAGGTCCTTCTAAATATGAAGTTTCATGAAGATCCGATCACTCCTTCGTAAGTTAAAAATACGTCATTTTTTCTAGTTTTTCAGAATTACCCCCCCCCCCCCCAATAGAGCGGATCCGTTCCAATTATGTAAATCACGTATCTTAGACTTCTGATTATTTTCCCCACCAAGTTTCATCCCGATCCCTCCAATCTAAGCGTTTTCCATGATTTTAGGTTTCCCCCTCCCAACCCCCCCCCCCCCCAATGTCACCAGATCCGGTTGAGATTTAGAATAAGAGCTCTGAGACACGATATCCTTCTAACTATCAAATTTCATTGAGATCCGATCACCCGTTCGTAAGTTAAAAATACCTCATTTTTTCTAATCTTCAGAATTAACCCCCCCCCCCCCAACTACCCAAAGAGAGCGAATCCGTTCCGGTTATGTCAATCATGTATCTAGGACTTGTGCTTATTTTTCCCACCAGTTTCATCCCGATCCCTCCACTCCAAGTATTTTCCAAGATTTTAGGTTTTCCCTCCCAACTCCCCCCCCATGTCGCCAGATCCGGTCGGAAAATAACATCTTTGAGACACGATATCCTTCCAAATATCAAGTTTCATTAAGATCTGATCAACCGTTCGTAAGTTAAAAATACTTCATTTTTTCCGAATTAACGGGCCCCCCACTCCTCCCCGATAGTCAAATCGGGAACACGACTATTTCTAATTTAATCTAGTCCGGTCCCTGATACGCCTGCCAACCATGTACAAAAAAAACTTACATAAATATTTCATACATAATAAAACTGCATAATATAAATATTGCCGAAGCAAAAATATTTATACATTTGTTATTAATTTTAATTCCATCAATCTTAATCAGTTTCGAAGATATACTTACCAAACAGCCTCGCTCGTAGCTCAGATTTAAAATGACTGATTTAAATCATGTTGTGGTATCATTATCGTTTCTGTTAGCAGTATCCCCTTATGCTAAATACTTCTTGCTTATTTAAGACAAGAAAACAACCCTATCCTGCACATAGAAGCTGTCGGAATCAGTGCTACCACAGGGTTTTGTTTTCAGCAAGTGATAGAATAAACTCCAGCCACCCCTACTTGAGACTACTTCTGGGACCCCCGAATCCGAAATTCTACTTCTCTTTCAACAACATTACGCCACAACTTAATCTAGCCACTAAGATTTTTCTTCCATGAAGTAGGGGGGTGTAAATAGTACGCGGCTTTGTTGTACGTAGATTATTGAAGTACTATCATTTAAAAGCTGAATTAAATTTGTAAAACTTTATTAATTATAATTTTCATAGAATACTTTCACACAATTGATTTCAGCATCTTCATATGCTTTTAAATATATCAAAAACAAACAAAGGATTTTAATAGACTCTCAAAGCTGTACATTCAAACATTTCATAAACAAGTCAGCCCAGAAAAGGAAATCAAAACTAAAATTCAATAAGGAAAGAAAACAATAATAAGCGCAAAACCTGCATTTACTTAATTAAAAAGCATAAAAGGTAGCCTATGTAAACTTTCTGACTGAAATTTCAAAAGGGAAGGAATGCAAAAAAAAAAAAAAAAAAAAAAAAAAAAAAAACAAAAAAACAGAAAACAAAAGTTCGAAAGGACGACAAATATACAGTATAGGAATAGTAAGGGAACTAAATCACAAAAAAATAAAAATTATTTTTGGAGGCTGAGGTCTGTTGTTGATGAATTTTTAGGGTACAAAGGGCTTGTAAGTGATTCAAATGGCGAAAACGAGTATACGGCGTTTCAATAGATACAACAGGTCTCATCATGGAAGGGAAAAGGGGCAAAAAACTTAAAAGGGGCAATTATCAGGCAAAAACTTTTCTATAAAGATCAGATAATTTATAGTTGGTCGGGAATGACTTCCTACGAAACCGTTCATGACTATGAGTCGTTAGTCATGAGAATTAAGGGGAGAAAAAGAGTCACCTCTTAAGAGGAGAAAAATCCAATATCATTTACAGGATTTTTGAAGATTTCTCCGAAAATCTCGCAAAAATGGAGCGGCAAAAACGTTTGGGGCTAGAAGCTTTGAATCTGGCCCTGAGTAAATCGTAGAAACCTTGTCAAGAAATCAAATGAAAGCTATTGCTTACATTTACATGTTTTTTTTTTTTTTTTTATCTTCTTAAGTTTTTAGGCCATACTGGCTAGACACGGACAAACCAAACAGTATATGCTCTTTCGAATCAACTTTGAATACATTTTATGCCAGATATCAACAGAATAAAATAAATTCACTTGATGGAAGGTTCATTTAATTGGATTGTTTCCTAACACAAAATCAAAATGCCAAAAGTAACCTCTATCCCAATAAAGACAAAGGTTCTTTTTTTTTATTATATTTATTAATAGGTTCAACTTCCTTGGCATGTCAGTCAATGGTCATTTTTATTACTTAAAACAAATTATTTGAGCGGTTTTCATTTGAAGGATGATATGGTTTATCTGGTCGAAAAGAATTAAAATATAATTACTAAACAGAAAATTAGGCTGTTTCCACATATTCTAGAAAAAAAAAAAAATCATAACAAATACTTACTATCATTTAATTACAATACAACAGTTAAGACTCATCAAAATGACATTTAGAAGGTCAAGTTTTTTGAGTTCTCAAGACAGAAATTATCAAATTTACGATATACGAGCTTTTTAAAACTTCTTTAAAAGCCAATTATAGCTTTTCTGTTTTAAATTCAAAAACCAGCGAAGTTTCTTTCTTTTGATTTGCTTTTTATAGGTTTCTTGTTAAACATATTTCATAAAAGTGACCTTTCACTTTATCCAAAAGTTTATGATGAATAATGCTTTTATTAACCAAACGGAAACTTTTAGATACAAAAATAAATTATTTTTAGCTTCGCATTCGACTTTTGATTAGATGGCTAACTTCCAAGACATTATTAGGAAATTGAAAGGTTTCATGTCCCACTGACAGTAATTTTTTAATATAGCCAGAAAACATCAAACTTTGACAACGCAGATTTTGATCTATCCTGTCAGCGTCAGAGCAATTGACAACCATGATTACCTTTGATGTAAACACGAACATTAAACCAGTAAACAGCTGATATACTAAATGGATAGTAAAATTCTCTTTTTGAACGGCACCATTCTTTATGAATTCTATCAGACCTACAACGTAATTTGGTGTAATATATGCACAAGCCAACGTTTAGAAAGGAATACACATTTTCATAAGCGAATAAAGCTTAGTTTAGACATTTAGGAAACTAGGTTGTAATGCCTACCCCTCCTGCTTTCCATAAATAATAGAATAAATTTATCCTGACTATATTCTTATATAAATATAACTATAAATATGGCAATAGTAACATATATAACCATATATCCCCTTTTGGTAGTAACATACCCTTTAGTAGTAACATATATCCCCTTTTGGTCATATATAACCAAAAGGAGAGAAGAGACATATAATAGATGAGTGACATTCAATCGATATTTCACTGGGGTCATAAATCTCCAAAGGTAAAAAGAAGAAAGAAAAACAAAAGGAATGCCAGAAAAACTGAGCTATAAGCAGCCCCACATGCAAAAAATACCATATAAGCTAAGGCTAACTAAGTACTTCTAACAAAAATTGCAAGAATTGAAATGTTTGTTTTTTATGTAAAACATTCGCCAAAGCTTTTCCGCCCAGACCTTAGAAAATATAAGAGGAGGACGGCCTTCTCTCCTCAAATACTGCTCCTGGCAAAGAGCTAAATGAACTCTTAAGTGATCTAGCATGGTCGTGTTTGGATTCAAGTGTCGCAAGCACAAGGGTAAATAATCGCATCTCGGATGCAATTGTATTCCAAGAATAAGTGCAACCCCTTAGTACTATTATTCAAATTGCTTTAAAAAAGATAGTAACAACAGCGAAGACAAGAAAAACTACGCCATCTAGCGTTTGACGACACTTCAGCCTTTTTCTCAATGCGTTAATAATACATTTTATTAGCTTAATTGGTAAAATTAGGGTCTAACCGGTTGATTTCGTCTCTAGTTTGCGTCTGGTTTTTGGCGTTTGGAGCAGCTAGTAATCTCTGAAATATACTAAAAAGATTTCCTTCAAGGATGTAAGAATTATGGAATCACTGATAATTAGTAACATTGGTAAAAGTTTCTGATCTCAGTTCCAGACAGAAAAACGATTACAAGGCTTGATAAAATGCCAAGTGCCACCAAACGACACATGCCATTATGGTGAACAATTTGGCACATTTCTAACAAAATTATAAATACATTAGACGATAATTAAGCGTGATGGTATTTAATAATTGTCGCCATTATTTTCCCTATAGACACAGAAAAAAGTAAAGGCAAAGAAAACGGCATTAGACTTAACAGTCGCAAACAGGCGGTGACGATCTTCGTTCATGACTCTTCAGCCAGGACGTGCAACGGGGGGGGGGGGTCCTGTGTTTTGGGCACTCTTCCTGTTTTACCTCCCCCATATTTCTCCAAGTACCCATTTCAAGCTGGGTCGAATCGGTTTGAGCTTACAGAGTCTACGCAAGTGACCCCCATTCCAAACCATAAAACCAGGGACACCAGGACTCAAACCACTGTACTCACAGACCAAGGATTTCTAGTCTAGCGAGCTAATCACTTGTTTAGGACGCAGAGGAGTAGAAAAACATCAACATAAAAGCATTTTAACAAATAAAATTTGGCCTAAACAGTTATAGTCGTCTTTTGTCACGGTTTTCATCCTACAAAGCCCCTAAAACCACATTTTAAATATGCAATATTATACAAGTAATTTATGGAATATTCCGAACTGCATATAAATTTAGTCAATACAGTATATGATGCCAGAATTATCAATACTCAGCGGTATTATCAAGACCGAATTTAAGTGGCCATGGAATTACTGTGTTGTTTTAAAATCACTTTTCTCTAGCAGCACGACCTGTGGAGTGTATCTGGTACTCTGACGATAAATCTTATCAGTCTAGTTTTAGTTAAGAAATAAATTACTCAGTTATAAATTATTGCGCCCCCTGGTATTGTGCCTAGGCCCACTAGGCCCTAGTGCGTCTATTTGTAAATCCTGGCCTGGTTATTATATTCATGATCCATACTCTCTTAAAATATTGATTCTTTCATTAATCATCTCTGTCAGGGACTCGCAAGCTCTAACTGGACGAGACACAGTCGTGTCATCTATCGTCGCTGTTAATTCTATTTGAGCAACAGTACGAAGAGGTCACACTAAACAAATCTTGTTTCACTTAGGAATGATTGTTTCGAGGTTGATTTAGTAAAAGGGAAAGGAAGGATGTAATTCGTAAAAAACAAATGAGTAAGTTAATACAAGAGCTGATCGATATTGATTTACTTAAAACTTAATTATTCTTAGTTATTTGGTTCACTCCCGGTTTAAAGTTTTTTTTCTACAAATTTTATTTGTTTTATTGCTTAAGGTTTTAAAACTTAAATGCTCGCTTGATATAATTAGATATGAAAACGACACGGGCCACATAACCCGTATTAATTTAAGTTTAAAAAAATGGTAAAGTAAAATTAAAGCCAGCAGCAGGATTTGATTGTGCTCCAATCAGTAAAAAGTATTTATTAAATTTCAAGCTTCTATTTAAAGGAGTAAATTATTTCTTCCCTTTAACAAAATTTCATTCCTTTGGGTAGGCTAACCATTTGATCTACAGTTTTATTGTTTTTTTTTTTTAATGGTAGCTGAGGATAAAGACTATATCCTCTACAAAATCTTTTGACTAAAACAGCTAAAACTGCGATAACATTTAGAATAATACTTCGTTTCTTCTCTTCTTTTACTTTTATAGTTACTTAAAATATGACTCGGCCTAATACAAAACTTCAGGCGAATTTCAAGCAAATACTGCTCAAGGAAAATAGCGTCTTTTCTTCATTTTTTTTTTAATTTTCCGTCTTCCCCTTTAACATTTAGTTATCTAATTTTTTAACCTTAAAAACATAGAAATTAAGCCTCCTGAAGCAAAGAAAAGGAAGAAAAAGAAGATTCAATAATGATTCGGGCAATTCCAAAAATAGGAGAAAGGAGAAAACGAAATAAAAAATAGCAAAGTAATAAAGCATTAACAAATGTAAGGGTAAAACAATCACTATCACAATTCGTTAAATTCCAATAATTCACATTTAGACGTCTCCATAATCAGCTAGGTTTTGCTGCAATCGGTCCACAATCTGAAAATGAAAAGGATTTAACATTACTATGATCTTATAAAATAGTCTAAACAAGGGGAGAGCGGAGGAGGAGCGGTCTTTGGAAGAATATCGATATTAGGAAACTCTACTGCCGTCCCACCTCTGTGCAGGTACCTTTGGTTATTAATAAACATATCCTTGGAGTTGAGAGGGACAATTTTTACCCTCAGCATCCAAATTGCAAACTTATTCTAAAAATAAGAATCCTTTCGAGGGAGCTTAGTGGATAAATTACCCACCCCATCCCTACAAAGATTCGAAGAGCCTATATCGTAAATAGTTGGAAAATTTGCGCTTAAAATATGCAATTTGAGCCTTGTGTGCCTCTTAACAACCCCCCCACCCCCCATGAAATCTTCAAACATGCCTGTGTCACAGCTCAATTTTTGAAATATTGTAATATTTTAAGAAAAATATTTAAGAAGAGGAAAAAGAATCATAGGATGAGGAAAAAGAATATTTTAAGCATAAAAGAGAAGAGAAAGAAGAATATTTTAGAAGACGAAAAAAGATTCATAGAAGAAGAAGATAATATTTTAATTATAAAAGAGAAGAGGAAGAAGAATTTTAGATGAGGAAAAAGAATCATAGTGTGAGGAAAAAATCATAGAAGAAAAAGAGAATGTTTTAATCATAAAAGAGAAGACGAAGAAGAATATTTTAGAAAAGGAAAAAGAATCATAGAAGAAGAAGAGAATATTTTAATCATAAAAGAGAAGAGGTTCAAAGTATTTTATATTTTAGCTCTAAGTATATCTCTAATTCTAAGCTAGACTAAACTGAAAAGAAACAACTGGAGAAGACATTCTAATGACACAAAGTGAACAAATAAACAATTCAAAAATTACAAAAATATAAAATTATGATAGAAAACTATACACCAAAATCAATTTAGGCTATTATACAAACAACAATAAACTTTGGTTTAAAAAGCCCTCAGTTTATGAACAATTTAGGAAAGTAAAGAAGAAGATTTTGCTGCAATTGGAACATCGCCAATTTTCAACAACTTATTCACCTTCAATGATTTTGTAGGATCCAAAAGCTATAGATAAAACATAAGGAGGGCCCGCCCAATACGGCGAATCATTTTGATCAAAAGCTTCTGTCAATCGATTGATTCAAGCATGATTGATCGTCTAGGAACCTGGTTGACGCTTGAGTCAAGCGTTAACGGTGACTGATAGAAAGTTTGAATGATTCAAACGGTAGACGGGGGGTGATTGACCGTCTAGACTAGTTTTGTTCAAGTATTGCGTCAGTCCCGCACCAACAAAAATGGAATACACGAATTCAGGTTATTTTCTGCCACTTCGGAAATAAGCAAAATGCGGAACGCGAGTATATCTGTTTATTAATAGAGTTATGCTGGGATCACCCTGAGTCATGGGAAGTTAGTAGGGACTATTATAACAAAAATAAAAAAAGTGCGGCATTTGACCTGATATTGAGAGTAGTAAAGACATTCAAACCAGATTATACAGTTTCTGAACTAAAAAAGAAGTCTGGGACGTCAGCAGATGACATCCCACAACCTTCCATGTGGTTTTACAATGACCTTACATTCTTTTTCTTTTCGCTTGAGCGCAAACAAAGTACATGCAAAAAAAAGAGCCAAATCCGTGTTAGACTACATTTCACATACGGTAGATACGTCACTACCCCATTCTGGACTGAAACTAAAAATTGGCCGTGAGTTAAAATTAAATTTGAAATTAGTTTTGGTCGAGATCGAAGAGTCAATTGAAGGTTGATTGAAGCACATGTCAATTGATTGACGGAAGCTTTTGATCAAAAGGATTGACCGTATCGGACCTCCTTAATAGACATTCAGAGTAAAAAATAGCTTAAAAAGGGTTGGTTATTCCTGTCATAATTTCAGCCCAAGTGTCCCTGAAGGAAAAATATGTCCTTTGGAAGTTGAAGGAATAAAGGAAAATTACCTAGCTTTTCCGCTAATGCTACAGGCTTCTGGTAAAAAAATGCGATCGTCTTATAAGAATTTTACAAGTACAGATTGTTGAAATTTGCCAAACACCACAAAAACTGCGGGAGAAGCCCCCCCCCCCTTATCGGCTTCATCTCTAAGTGTTCACTTAGAAGGTATAGATACGAAGTAAAAATAGCTTAAAATAAGGATTTGGTAATTCCTGTCACAATTTCAGCCCAAGTGTCCCTCGAGGGAAAATATGTCTTTTGGAAATTGAAGGAATTAAGGAAAATAAGCCAGCTATTTCTCTACTTTAGTATTCAGTGGGCAAATCAGAAGTCCAACGTTCTGCAGAGCAATCCTAATAACGAGGTCATTACTGAAAATGGAAAAGTAGAGCCACCGAATCAAGGTTACCAGAAGAGGTCACTAGATAAAATTTTAGATGAGGTCTTTTTTATAACCTTAGAAGTTTAATCAGGGTAACGGGACTCACGGGAATGAATTCATAGCATAAATTATACCCCAGGGGTGTTTTCAAGCTCATATCTCTACCTATTCCTTATTTTAAAGGTGTAGAGGATTCTATAAGACAACACTGTGCCGGTCTTAATTTTCACAAGAAAGAAAATATTTCAATTCTGGTTGTAGTCGACTTTTCCTTGACCCCTAGGTTTACAATAAAAAAGTTATATCTAAAAGCACCTTTTTATATTTAAATAATGTATTTTCAAATTCGTCAAAACCATATTAATCATGATTTAGCGAAGGTGTGACGGACAAAACAATTTTCGTTGGATGCATATCTGCTATGGATTAAATAAAAAAAAAACAAGTTTTTTTAACTGAAAGTAAGGAGCGACATTAAAACTTAAAATGAACAGAAATTACTTCGTATATGAAAGAGGCTGCTTCCTCATCAACGCCCCGCTCTTTACGCTAAAGTTTGACTCTTTCTCTCAATTCTTCTTTTTAAAACAGTAAAAAACACGCCTTCTGTCAAAAAATACAAAATTCCACATTTTTGTAGATAGGAGCTTGAAACTTCAACAGTAGGGTTTTCTGATACGCTGAATCTGATGGTGTGATTTTCGTTAAGATTCTATGACTTCTAGGGGGCGTTTCCCCCTATTTTTTAAAATAACGCAAATTTTCTCAGGCTCGTAACTTTTGAAGGGTAAGACTAAACTTGATGAAACTTATATATTTAAAATCAGTATTAAAATGCAATTCTTTTGATGTAGATATTGGTATCAAAATTCCATTTTTTAGAGTTTTGGTTACTATTGAGCGGGGTCGCTCCTTACTACACTTCGTTACCACGAACTGTTTGATATATTTATCGAAGTCTTACTTGTCAGTGGCAATGCTATAGCGTTGCCTATAGTAAAGAGCCATAAAATTTCAATGTATCATTTATTCATTTTCCCCAGAAACACTTCATATTAAAGAAGTAGTCATATACACTTCAAAGGGGACTCATTTGATTCTAAATTGAAAGTTCTAGTTCTCTTTTTAAAAGTCGAAAGTTTTCGGAGAGCAAGATGCCCCCCTCCTACCCAATTTGAAGCTGCCTCACCCCAAACACATTCAACCTATATTTTAAGACGATCTCAAACACCTATGCCTCAGAGGATAGTATGATACCCCCCCCCCCCCCAAGCCCCTGGGGCAAGAACTGTAAGTTATAAAAGTCGCCCCTTGTTTAGGCCTACATATAGGGTTTGTTATTGAAAAAGCAGAGAATTTTGAATCCCTGGTCTCCAAAAAGACTTAAAGTAATTGAGTAAACTTTCAGGAAATATTGCGGGGGATGTTTAGCAAAATTAAAACATACTATGTGCATGCCGGTTCTTCGAACATCTAATCAGCAATGTTTAAGGAACGTTTGAGGGTAATAAGTTGAGACTTGCGGGATATGTTAAAGGGGATGTTGAACAGCGATGGGGGTAAAACAGCCATCCTCACATCGCCCTTTTAAATACTCGTTCGAAATTATGAAAGCCATCTTATTCAGGATGTTTGAAATTTTCTAATAATTATCCCTTCAGGGATGCCGTGCCCCCACAGCTCCCAGAACAAGGGTTATAAACTATATATTTTCTCCATTGTTTAGGTACGAGATTTATCCTTAGGAAAGGACTGAAAGCTTTGTCCTGGGTGTGTCCGAAAAGGCTAAAGGTATTAAAGTGAAAGTTCAGGGAACTCCAAGGAAGATGATGAAGTAAATCAAAAGACGCTACGTGTATCCAGGTTCAAAAGGACGTAACATTCATGTCTAAGGAACAGCTATAATTATTAGCTTGAAACATTCTAGACCCTAGTACTACTACTATTGCGGCTGTAACGACTACAGCCAGTGTGACTGTTTGCGACTCCAAGTACTACTACTTGCGACTGGGATAACTTGTGAACACAACTACTTGCGACAGCGAGTATGACATCTTGCAACTACTACTAGTGCTTCTGCGATTGTGACTTCAATTACTACTACTACTTCTACTACTACAACTAGAATAACTGAACTATATCAAAAGAGTTTAAAAGTACATTCTGCTTTTCAAAATGAGACAATGCATCTAGGTTGTCAAAACTGACTTTTATGCAGTAGCTTGGAAACGGCTAAGGTTACTAAGTAAACAATTATGGGAATATTGAGACACATAAAATACATTTTAATTAAAGGCCAATCCTCGCATAAAACATTATTTTTGAATTTACTGCACAGCTGAACCTTTATTTCAGAGAATTCGTGGTAAGGAACTGCAAGTAAGGAGCGACTAGGCGGAACAAATAAAAAGAATTGATTTTTTTTTATACTGTTTCCACATATATAATATTTATTTGGGTTACCCATCAAAAACTAAGAGCCTGAAAAATATAGCTTGAATTTTGGAAAAGGGGAAACACCCCCCCCCAAAAAAAACTAACGTTTTTTAGCTTGTTATAATGTGATTCATCTCTGGATTGCAAACTTAATTTATTTTAAGATACAGGTCCCCGGAATACAAAACACTTAAAAACGCATCAAAATTTGTTTCTATGCATTTTTGTTACGGTTTCTCAGCTGTGAAAATTTTTTCGGGGGGGGGGGGGGGGGGTGAGGAGGTGGAGGTTCAAACACCTCAGTATTAGACCTGTGAAATTTTCTCTGCATGTCAATCACAGTGAAATTTATTTAACTTAAGATAACAATTTTGCTATTAGTCAATAGCTGAGATTAAGCTTTAGCTATATTTTTGAGAAGGAAAAATACCTAGAAAATCTGCCAGAATTACGCAAAAAATGAACATTTTCCAATTTTAAAACAAGTGAGATCATTCTCTACGAGAAATTATAATCCTTTATCAGTAGTCTAAAACTAAAGAGCTAAATGATTAAGAATATTGACGTTCAGCACAATTTTCAACTGTAAACTTGAAACAAAAATCGAATCTTAGACAAGGAATATATATATATATATATATATATATATATATATATATATATATATATATATATATATATATATATATATATATATATATATATATATATATATGTATATATATATATATATATATATATATATATATATATATATATATATACAAGCAATAAATAAAGGCTACATATTGGTAATGTGTGAATTTTTGCAGACGAAAAAAGTTGTCAAATTCAACTATTTAGATTTACTTATGTTTTTTTTTACAGTTACTACAATAAAAGTAGCAGCACACAATTTTGAATCTAGCAAAAGAAAAAGCTACATATTGTTAATGTGTGAATTTTTACAGACGAAAAAAGTTGTCAAATTCAACTATTTAGATGTTTTTTTTTTAAGAAGCGTCGTTAATCCGATACAAATACAAATACAGTAGCTCAGTTGGTAAAGAGTTATGTTCCAGGTTCTAGGTCCAAGAGGTTCCAGGTTCGAATCTTGGCTTTAGCATTAATACAAAAGAAGAAAAAAACTAAAAAAGATAGACTACAAAAAAAACTAAAAAGAAAATACTAAAAAAACTAAAAAAGCTAAAAAACTAAAAAGCTAAAAAAAGGGTAAAAAACTAAAAAGTAAAAAAGTAAAAAAAAGTAAAAAAAAACTAAAAAAAGGTATAAACTACAAAAAACTAAAAAGAAAAAAAAACTAAAAACTAATACAAAACTAAAAAAACTAAAAACTGAAAAAGAAAAAAACTAAAAAAGGAAAAAAACTGAAAAATAAAGGAGAAAAAGAAAACTAAAAAAAAATAAAAATAAAAATAAAAAAACTAAAAAAGGTAAATGTATTCAAGCCGAAGTAGCTGAGTTGGTAAAGCGTTATGTTCCAGGTTCTAGGTCCGAGAGGTTCCAGGTTCCAACCTTGGCTTTAGCATTAATACAAAAGAAGAAAAAAACTAAAAAAGAAAAAAACTAAAAAAATAAAAAAAGGTAAAAAACTAAACACTAAAAAAGAAAAAAAAAATAGAAAAACTAAAAAAAGGGTAAAAACAGCAAAAAATAAAAGAAAAAAACTAAAAACTAATAAAAAAAACTAAAGACTGAAAAAGAAAAAAAACTAAAAAAAGGAAAAAACTGAAAAATAAAGGAGAAAAAGAAAACTAAAAAAAATAAAAATAAAAAAAACTAAAAAAGGTAAAAACTACAAAACAAACTAAAAAGAAAAAAGAAAAAAACTCAAAAGCTAAAAAAAAGGTAAAAACCAAAAAAAAAACTAAAAAGAAAAAAAGGAATAAAACAAAAAATTTATTTCATCATATACCAATTCAAAAACGAATATATACACAGACCGGGACACAGGGAATATAAAAGACGACCGGGACACTCAAAGAGAAATTACAGACTGGGACACCGGGACACAAATGACGACTGGGACGTGTGTGTCGACGGACGTCATGTTTGTCTGTCGACTGACTTCATGTTTGTCGACTATAAATGACGACTGGGACACAGGGTCACAACTACAACTGGGACGCAGGGGGGCACAGGGGGATATATAAATGACAATGGGGACACAGGAAATGTTTGATTAGCAATCACCATCAACAAAGCTCAAGGGCAATCACTAGAATAATGAGGTATAGATCTGAATACGGATTCTTTTTCCCATGGACAGTTGTATGTTGCATGTTCAAGAGTCGGTAAACCTGAAAATCTATTTATATGTACAGACAATGGGACATCGAAGAATGTTGTAGATTCGCAAGTTTTACGTAGTTAAAACATATATATATATATATATATATATATATATATATATATATATATATATATATATATATATATATATATATATATATATATATACAACTACAATATATATATATATATATATATATATATATATATATATATATATATATATATATATGTAACTACAATATATATATATATATGTAACTACAATATATATATATATACAACTACAATGGCGCGTAACTAATATGGCGCGTAACTAATATGGCACGTAACGACTTACGCGGGCGGGGGGGGCTTGGGGGGGGCGCGAAGCACCCCCACCGACTATGTGTTGGGGTGGCGCAAAGCGCCACCCCAACAGCTTTTATATATATATATATATATATATATATATATATATATATATATATATATATATATATATATATATATATATATATATATACATATATATGTATATATATATATGTATATAGCCTATATATATATATATATATATATATATATATATATATCTATATCTATATATATAAAAATAAGTTGTCTGTCTGTGGATGTGTGGATGGATGTGTGGATGGATGTGTCAGGTGACGTCACCTGAAAAAACTGGATTAGGTGACGTCAAAACTGAAAAAACTAAAAAAAGGCAAAAACTACAAAAAAAACTAAAAACTAATAAAAAAAATAAAAAAGCTAAAAAACTAAAAAAACTAAAAAGGTAAAAACCAATAAAAAACTAAAAAAAAACTGAAAAAACTAAAAAAAGGCAAAAACTACAAAAAAAAAACTAAAAACTAATAAAAAAAGTAAAAAAGCTAAAAAACTAAAAAAACTAAAAAAACTAAAAAAAGGTAAAAAACTAAAAAAAATAAAAAATAAAAAAAAACTAAAAAAAAGGAAAAAACTGAAAAATAAGCTAAAATAAAGGTAAAAACCAATAAAAAACTAAAAAAAAAGGAAAAAACTAATAAATGACGACACTCAAAGAGAAAGCGACCAGGACAAAAAACTAAAAAAAAAGGCAAAAACTACAAAAAAACTAAAAACTAATAAAAAAAATAAAAAAGCTAAAAAACTAAAAAAACTAAAAAAAGGTAAAAAACTAAAAAAACTAAAAACTAAAAAAAAACTAAAAAAGGTAAAAACTAAAAGAACTAAAAAAGAAAAAAATAAATGACGACACTCAAAGAGAAAGCGACCAGGACAAAAGGGACTGTTCGATTAGCAATCAACAAAGCACCGGGACACAGGGAGTATAAATGACGACCAGGACACAAGTAAAAAAAAAAATTAACAAAACTAAAAAGAAGGTAAAAACTACAAAAAAACTAAAAAGAAAAAAAACTAAAAACTAATAAAAAAACTTAAAAATCTAAAATCTAAATAAACTAAAAAAGAAAAAAAAAGGAAAAAAATAAAGGAGAAAAACAAACTAAAAAACGAATGTATATACAGACCGGTACACCGGGATACAAAATGACGACCGGGACACAGGGAATATAAATAACGACCGGGACACAGGGACACAACTACAACGGGGACACCGGGGGAAAACAGGGGGATATAAATGACGACCGGGACAAAAAAAACTAAAAAGAAATAAAACTAAAAACTAATAAAAAAAACTAAAAAATCTAAAAATCTAAATAAGCTAAAAAAGAAAAAAAAAGGAAAAAAATAAAGGAGAAAAACAAAAACTAAAAAACGAATGTATATACAGACCGGGACACCGGGATACAAATGATGACCGGGACCCGGGACACAGGGAATATAAATGACGACCGGGACACAGGGACACAACTACAACGGGGACACCGGGGGAAACAGGGGGAAAACCTGACAATCTATTTATATGCAAAGACAATGGACAGCAAGAATGTTGTATATTCGCAAGTTTTACGTAGTTAAAACCATATATATATTATATATATCTATATTCACAGGTGGGACATAGGGACACAACTACAATGGCGCGTAACTATTATGGCGCGTAACGACTTACGCGCGCGGGGGGGCTTGGGGGGGGCGCGAAGCGCCCCCACCAACTAGGTGTTGGGGTGGCGCGAAAGCGCCACCCCAACAGCTAGTATATATATATATATATATATATATATATATATCTATATATATAAAAATAAGTTGTCTGTGTGTGGATGTGTGGATGGATTGTGTGGATGGATGTGTCAGGTGACGTCACCTGAAAAAACTGGATTAGGTGACGTCAAAACTGAAAAAACTAAAAAAAGGCAAAAACTACAAAAAAAACTAAAAACTAATAAAAAAAAATAAAAAAGCTAAAAACTAAAAAAACTATAAAGGTAAAAACCAATAAAAAACTAAAAAAAAAACTGAAAAAACTAAAAAAAAGGCAAAAACTCTACAAAAAAAAACTAAAACTAATAAAAAAAGTAAAAAAGCTAAAAAACTAAAAAAACTAAAAAAACTAAAAAAAGAGTAAAAAACTAAAAAAAATAAAAAATAAAAAAAAATAAAAAAAAGGAAAAACTGAAAAATAGCTAAAAATAAAGGTAAAAACCAATAAAAAACTAAAAAAAAAGGAAAAAACTAATAAATGACGACACTCAAGAGAAAAGCGACAGGACAAAAGGAATGTTCGATTAGCAATCAACAAAGCACCGGGACACAGGAGTATAAATGACGACCAGGACATAGTAAAAAAAAAAAACTATCTATATATATATAAATAAGTTGTCTGTGGATCTGTGGATCGTGGATCAGGTGACGTCACCTGAAAAAACTGGATCAGGTGACGTCAAAACTGAAAAACTAAAAAAAGGCAAAAAACTACAAAAAAAACTAAAAACTAATAAAAAAAATAAAAAAGCTAAAAAACTAAATAAACTAAAAAAAGGCAAAAACTACAAAAAAAAACTAAAACTAATAAAAAAAGCTAAAAAAACTAAAAAAAACTAAAAAAAAGGCAAAAACTACAAAAAAAACTAAAAACTAATAAAAAAAATAAAAAAGCTAAAAAAACTAAAAAACTAAAAAAACTAAAAAAAGGTAAAAAACTAAAAAAACTAAAAACTAAAAAAAAACTAAAAAAGGTAAAAATTAAAAGAACTAAAAAAGAAAAAAATAAATGACGACACTCAAAGAGAAAGCGACCAGGACAAAAGGAATGTTCGATTAGCAATCAACAAAGCACCGGGACACAGGGAGTATAAATGACGACCAGGACACAAGTAAAAAAAAAATTAACAAAACTAAAAAGAAGGTAAAAACTACAAAAAAAACTAAAAAGAAAAAAAAAAACTAAAAACTAATAAAAAAACTAAAAAAATCTAAAATCTAAATAAACTAAAAAAGAAAAAAAAAAGGAAAAAAAATAAAGGAGAAAAACAAAACTAAAAAAACGAATGTATATACAGACCGGTACACCGGGATACAAATGACGACCGGGACACAGGGAATATAAATGACGACCGGACACAGGGACACAACTACAACGGGGACACCGGGGGAAACAGGGGGATATAAATGACGACCGGGACAAAAAAAATAAAAGAAAAAAAAACTAAAAACTAATAAAAAAACTAAAAAATCTAAAAATCTAAATAAGCTAAAAAGAAAAAAAAAGGAAAAAAAATAAAGGAGAAAAACAAAACTAAAAACGAATGTATATACAGACCGGGACACCGGGATACAAATGACGACCGGGACCCGGGACACAGGGAATATAAATGACGACCGGGACACAGGGACACAACTACAACGGGACACCGGGGGAAACAGGGGATGTAAATGACGGACCGGGACACCGGGACAGGAATGGTCGATTAGCAGTCACCATCAACAAAGCTCAAGGGCAATCATTAGAAATCATGAGGTATAGATCTGAATACAGATTGTTTTCCCATGGACCATTATATGTTGCATGTTTCAAGAGTCGGTAAACCTGACAATCTATTTATATGCAAAGACAATGGGACAGCAAAGAATGTTGTATATTCGCAAGTTTTACGTAGTTAAAACCATATATATATATCTATCTATATTCACAGGTGGGACATAGGACACAACTACAATGGCGCGTAACTATTATGGCGCGTAACGACTTACGCGCGCGGGGGGGGCTTGGGGGGGGCGCGAAGCGCCCCCACCAACTAGGTGTTGGGGTGGCGCGAAGCGCACCCCAACAGCTAGTATCTATATAAAAATAAGTTGTCTGTCTGTCTGTGGATCAGGTGACGTCATGTTTCTGTGTTGACTGACGTCATGAAATTAGTTGTCGTCATTTTTGCTCTTGACGGTGACGTCATTCAAGATATTTAAGACATATATGTTCACGTAGAATCTATTAATGTTTAAGTTTAAATGACTGATGAACTTAGTAATGGCAAAAGCCGATGAAGATGCTCAAAGAGTCTATGCCAAAAAACTTGCTGCTGATAGAGAAAGTCAGAAAAGAAAGCGTGCCGAGGAGTCAAAAGAACAGCAAGGAAACAGGCTTGAGGCTGATAGAAAAAGAAAGAACAGAAAGCGTGGCCGAGGAACTACCAGAGCAACGCGAAAGCAGACTTGCTGCTAAAAGAGAAAGTGAAACAAGAAGGCGTGCCGAGGAATCACAAAAACAGCAAAAAATCAGGCTTGCTGCTGATAGAGAAAGTAAGAAAAGAAAGCGTGCCGAGGAATCACAAGAACAGCAAGAAAATCAGGCTTGCTGCTGATAGAGAAAGTAAGAAAAGAAAGCGTGCCGAGGAATCAGAGCAACCTGAAAGTTATCGCCTGGCATTCAGGTACAGCCCAGTCGATGATTATAGCTTGAGTAGATGTGTTCAAATCGGGATAATGTCTAAAATTTGTCCCTATTGCAAGGCCTTGAAATTCAATGGTGAAACAATGGGAATGTGTTGCGCCTCAGGAAAAGTTAAACTTCCTCTATTGGCTGCACCACCAGAGCCATTGAAGACTTTCCTTACTGGAACTACGTCAGAATCTAAGCGTTTTTTGTCACAAATCAGAAAATACAACTCATGTTTCCAAATGACGTCGTTTGGAGCCCAAATCGAAAATCCAGATCAATTTATGTCTACTTTCAAAGTAAAAGGGCAAATTTATCATAGAGCAGGGTCCCTTCTACCATTCTCAGGCGAGAATCATAAATTTTTACAATTGTACTTCATCAGTGATAGAAATTCTGAATTGAATGCACGTTGCGAAATTTCTCCCAACGTTGAGAAGCACAATCGTTTTCCCAATTGCAACATCTTTTCCACGAAAATAATAATTTAGTGCGTCTGTTCAAAACAGCCATCGATTTGATACCTACTGATACGCATAAAATTGTTATTTCCGCTGACAAACGCCTCCTGGCCAACATGTGCGTAGATAAAATGCTCCAACTATCGACGAAGTGGCAATCGTCGTGGTCGGTGATCAGTTTTTACCTCGAGATATTATTCTTCATAAGGGAAACGCTCAGTTGTTAAGAATTGCTGAAACTCATCGATGCTACGATGCCCTACAATATCCTATCATTTTTTGGGATGGAGCCGACGGCTATCACTTTAATATTAAATTGATGAATCCAGCGACTAACAAAGAAATGAATAAGAAATGCAGTGCAATGTATTATTATTCCTATAGACTAATGATTCGGCAGGATGAAGAAAATTATATTTTAAAATGCCGTGAATTGTTTCACCAATTTGTCGTTGATATGTATGCTAAAATTGAATCAGATCGTTTGCTATATATCCGCCTGAATCAGACCAAGCTCCGCTCTGAACAATACATTCATTTGCGAGATGCAGTTATAAATGACGGTAATACCACAAACGTCGGAAGATTAACAATTTTACCTTCGTCATATGCTGGCAGTCCCCGTCATATGCATGAATATGCTCAAGATGCTATTGCATATGTTCGTCTCTATGGTCGTCCAGATTTATTTATTACATTTAGATGTAATCAATCTTGGGACGAGATACTGCAGCTTTTACTTCAAAGACAATCGGCGGTTCATAGGCATGCCATTACGGCCCGTGTCTTCCGGCAAAAGTTGAAATCACTGATAAACTACATAGTAAAACTTGAAGTGTTTGGGTCAGTGCGATGCTGGATGTACTCAGTGGAATGGCAAAAACGAGGTTTGCCACACGCACATATACTAATCTGGCTACATAAAAAAATTACTTCGAACGAAATTGATGATGTGATTTCCGCTGAAATACCTGATAAAAATGTCGATAAGGGGTTACATGATATTATTGTAAAAAATATGATACATGGACCTTGCGGTGCACTGAACGAAAATTCACCATGCATGGCCAAAGGAAGGTGCACAAAGCAATATCCTCGATTTTTAGTATCCAACACAATTACTGGCAATGATGGTTACCCACAATATAGAAGAAGATCTACTGAAGATGGCGGTAAAACAGCAATAATACAGAAGCGTAACGTTACCACCATCGAAGTAGATAACCAGTGGGTTGTTCCATATTCCCCATTATTATCAAAAACATTTAATGCACACATAAACGTTGAATACTGTAACTCCGTAAAGGCAATCAAATACATATGTAAATACGTCAACAAAGGCAGTGACATGGCAGTTTTTGGCTTGCAGCCCGAAATCAAAGATTTCGACGAAATCGTACAACATAAGGCTGGAAGATACATAAGCAGTAATGAAGCTGTTTGGCGAATTCTTTCATTTCCGATACATGAACGTAGTCCAGCTGTTGTTCACTTAGCGGTACATTTACAGAATGGTCAACGTGTTTATTTCTCGGAAACCAACGTGCAACAAAGAGCCCTGAATCCACCGGATACAAAATTAACAGCTTTTTTTTCGCTTTGCAAAAATGATTCTTTTGCAAAAAAAACTGCTGTATACTGAAGTGCCTTCGTATTACACGTGGAATACTAAAAATAAAGTATTTGAACGTCGAAAACATGGTAAGTCAGTCGACGGCCAACCTACCATCTTCAAAGATACCACGATAGGAAGACTCTACACCGTTCACCCCAATCAACATGAATGCTTCTTTCTACGCCTGCTTTTGGTGAATGTACCCGGTCCGACATCCTTTGAGTATTTGAGAACTGTAAACGGTACTATACATGACACTTACCGTAGTGCATGCCAAGCTCTGAATTTATTGGAGAATGACCAACACTGGGATAACTGCATCAATGACGCGTGCGAAACGTCAACCCCAAGTCAAATTCGTGCATTGTTTGGCATCATTTTAACAACTTGCTCTCCATCAGCTCCTACAGAGTTATGGGAAAAATATAAGTCAAAAATGTCCGAAGATATACTCCATCGAAAACAGTTAGAGACGTCAGATATGACTTTTGATTTTACATCAGAAATTTATAACTACACTTTAGTTATTATAGAAGATTTGTGCGAACGTATGGCAAACAAACCTCTTCAGGATTTGGGAATGCCTTCTCCTAACCGTATCGCTGCTGTTTCGACATGTGTAGAATTGGATCGTGAACAAAGTTACAGTACGAGTGATCTATTGTCGTATGTACAAAATATCATTTCGAAGTTAACGTCGGAACAAAAAGACATTTATGATACGATAATGCATTGTGTCGATAACAATGTTGGAGAAATTTTCTTTTTGGATGCGCCAGGAGGTACTGGTAAAACGTTTGTGATAAAACTGATTCTGGCATCAATTCGATCAAAAAATGATATAGCGTTGGCAATTGCGTGGTCCGGAATAGCCGCAACATTGCTGCCTGGTGGAAGAACTGCTCATTCCGCTTTGAAATTGCCTCTGAATTTGTATTCTACAGAAACTCCCACGTGCAATATTTCCAAATCATCTGGGATGGGTAAAGTATTGCAGCAATGCAAACTTATTATTTGGGATGAGTGCACAATGGCACACAAAAAATCGCTCGAGGCTCGGGATCAATGCTTGAAAGATTTGAGAGGGAAGTCGAAACCCTTTGGCAGCACATTAATATTGCTTGCGGGAGATTTCAGGCAAACATTACCTATAATACCTAGATCAACTCCTGCAGACGAAATGAATGCTTGCCTGAAAAATTCTAATTTATGGGCACACGTAAAAATATTAAAATTAACTACAAATATGCGTTTCCGATTGCAAAACGATGACTCGGTCAAACATTTCCAGATCAATTGCTGGCAATTGGAAACGGAAAGCTCCCAGTAGACTCAATTTCAGGACGTATACAACTACCTGCTGATTTCTGTAATTTAGTGACGTCCAAAAATGAATTGATTGAAAAAGTATTTCCAAATATTCTAAAAAATTATAAAAATAATAAATGGCTAAGTGAAAGAGCGATTCTCGCACCCAAAAATATAGACGTCCACGAAATCAACAATATTGTTTTGACCAAGATTCGAAACCAGGCAGTCCTTTACAAGTCAGTCAACACAGTTTTGGAACCAAATGAAGCGGTTAATTATCCATCTGAATTTTTAAATTCCATAGATCTTTCAGGGTTCCCACCACACGTGCTACAACTAAAAATAGGCGTACCAATAATACTTTTAAGAAATATCAACCCACCAAAGCTTTGCAATGGCACGCGACTTGCCGTAAAAAAAACAATGGAAAACCTAATAGAGGTCACAATCTTGACAGGGCCTTTTGAGGGTGAGGCTGTTCTTATTCCTCGCATTCCCATGATTCTAACGGGTCTGCCTTTTCAATTTAAAAGATTGCAATTCCCAATTCGATTAGCATTTGCAATCACCATTAACAAAGCTCAAGGTCAATCATTAGAAAAATGTGGTATAGATCTTAATACTGATTGTTTTTCCCATGGACAATTGTACGTTGCATGTTCGAGGGTCGGTAAACCTGACAATCTATTTATATGCAGCGACAACTGGACAGCGAAGAATGTTGTATATTCGCAAGTTTTACGCAGTTAATTTGTATTGTATCTATCTATCTATCTGTTGGGGTGGCGCGAAGCGCCACCCCAACAGCTAGTATGTATATATATATATATATATATATATATATATATATATATATATATATATATATATATATATATATATATATATAAGTTGTTTGTCTGTGTGTCTGTCTACTGACGTCATGTTTGTCGACTGGCAAAATTACAGACCGGGACATCGGGACACAAAATGACGACCGGGACACCGGGACATCTATCTATATATATAAAAATAAGTTGTTTGTCTGTGTGTCTGTCTACTGACGTCATGTTTGTGTGTCGACTGACGTCATGTTTGTCGACTGACGAAATTACAGACCGGGACATCGGGACACAAATGACGACCGGGACATAGGGAATATAAATGACGACCGGGACACTCAAAGAGAAAGCGACCGGGACACAAGGAATGTTCGATTAGCAATCATCATCAACAAAGCACCGGGACACAAATGACGACCGGGACACAGGGAATATAAATGACGACCAGGACACTCAAAGAGAAATTGCAGACCGGGACACCAGAACATAAATGACGACCGGGACAAAAATGACGACCGGGACACCAGGACACAGGGAATATAAATGACGACCGCGATACTCAAAGAGAAATTACAGACTGGGACACCGGGACACAAATGACGACCGGGACACAGGGAAACAACAACAACGGGGACGCCGGGGGGCACAGGGGGATATATAATGACGACGGGGACACAGGGAATGTTCGATTAGCAATCACGATCAACAAAGCTCAAGGGCAATCATTAGAATAATGAGGTATAGATCTGAATACAGATTGTTTTTCCCATGGACAATTATATGTTGCATGTTCAAGAGTCGGTAAACCTGACAATCTATTTATATGCACAGACAATGGAACAGCCAAGAATATTGTATATTCGCAAGTTTTACGTAGTTAAATATATATATATATATATATATTCACAGGTGGGACACAGGTGCGCGTAACTAATATGGCGCGTAACGACTTACGCGCGCGGAGGGGGGGCTTGTTGGGGCGCGAAGCGCCCCCTCCAACTAGGTGTTGGGGTGGCGCAAAGTGCCACCCCAACAGCTAGTATATATATATATATATATATATATATATATATATATATATATATATATATATATATATATATATATATATATATATATATCTATATATATAAAAATAAGTTGTCTGTCTGTCTGTGGATGTGTGGATGGATGTGTCAGGTGACGTCACCTGAAAAAACTGGATCAGGTGACGTCAAAACTGAAAAAACTAAAAAAAGGCAAAAACTACAAAAAAAACTAAAAACTAATAAAAAAAATAAAAAAGCTAAAAAATAAAAAAACTATAAAGGTAAAAACCAATAAAAAACTAAAAAAAAACTGAAAAAACTAAAAAAGGCAAAAACTACAAAAAAAAACTAAAAACTAATAAAAAAAGTAAAAAAGCTAAAAAACTAAAAAAACTAAAAAAACTAAAAAAAGGTAAAAAACTAAAAAAAATAAAAAATAAAAAAAAATAAAAAAAAGGAAAAAACTGAAAAATAAGCTAAAATAAAGGTAAAAACCAATAAAAAACTAAAAAAAAAAAAGGAAAAAAACTAATAAATGACGACACTCAAAGAGAAAGCGACCAGGAAAAAAGGAATGTTCGATTAGCAATCAACAAAGCACCGGGACACAGGGAGTATAAATGACGACCAGGACATAAGTAAAAAAAAAAAACTATCTATATATATAAAAATAAGTTGTCTGTGGATCTGTGGATCGTGGATCAGGTGACGTCACCTGAAAAAACTGGATCAGGTGACGTCAAAACTGAAAAAACTAAAAAAAGGCAAAAACTACAAAAAAAACTAAAAACTAATAAAAAAAATAAAAAAGCTAAAAAACTAAAAAAACTAAAAAAAGGCAAAAACTACAAAAAAAACTAAAAACTAATAAAAAAGCTAAAAAACTAAAAAAACTAAAAAAAAGGCAAAAACTACAAAAAAACTAAAAACTAATAAAAAAAATAAAAAAGCTAAAAAACTAAAAAAACTAAAAAAACTAAAAAAAGGTAAAAAACTAAAAAAACTAAAAACTAAAAAAAACTAAAAAAAGGTAAAAACTAAAAGAACTAAAAAAGAGAAAAATAAATGACGACACTCAAAGAGAAAGCGACCAGGACAAAAGGAATGTTCGGAAAAAAAAAGGAAAAAAATAAAGGAGAAAAACAAAACTAAAAAACGAATGTATATACAGACCGGTACACCGGGATACAAATGACGACCGGGACACAGGGAATATAAATGACGACCGGGACACAGGGACACAACTACAACGGGGACACCGGGGGAAACAGGGGGATATAAATGACGACCGGGACAAAAAAACTAAAAAGAAAAAAAAACTAAACACCGGGACAAAAAAACTAAAAAGAAAAAAAAACTAAAAACTAATAAAAAAACTAAAAAATCTAAAAATCTAAATAAGCTAAAAAAGAAAAAAAAGGAAAAAAATAAAGGAGAAAAAATAAACTAAAAAACGAATGTATATACAGACCGGGACACCGAGATACAAATGACGACCGGGACCCGGGACACAGGGAATATAAATGACGACCGGGACACAGGGACACAACTACAACGGGGACACCGGGGGAAACAGGGGGATGTAAATGACGACCGGGACACCGGGACAGGGAATGGTCGATTAGCAATCACCATCAACAAAGCTCAAGGGCAATCATTAGAATCATGAGGTATAGATCTGAATACAGATTGTTTTCCCATGGACCATTATATGTTGCATGTTCAAGAGTCGGTAAACCTGACAATCTATTTATATGCAAAGACAATGGGACAGCAAAGAATGTTGTATATTCGCAAGTTTTACGTAGTTAAAACCATATATATATATCTATCTATATTCACAGGTGGGACATAGGGACACAACTACAATGGCGCGTAACTATTATGGCGCGTAACGACTTACGCGCGCGGGGGGGCTTGGGGGGGGCGCGAAGCGCCCCCACCAACTAGGTGTTGGGGTGGCGCGAAGCGCCACCCCAACAGCTAGTATATATATATATATCAAACAGTTCATGGTAACGAACTGTAGTAAGGAGCGACCCGGCTCAATAGTAACCAAAACTCTAAAAATAGAATTTTGGTACCAATAGCTACATCAAAAGAATTGCATTTTAATGCTGATTTTAAATATATAAGTTTCATCAAGTTTAGTTTTACCCATCAAAAGTTAAGAAAGCTTTTTTATTTTTATTTATATTTTTTTAGTTTTCTTTTTCTCCTTTATTTTTCATTTTTTTCCTTTCTTTAGTTTTTTTTTAGTTTTTTTACCTTTGTTTTTATTTTTTTTTATTTTTTTAGCTTTTTTAGTTTTTTTTATTAGTTTTTAGTTTTTTTGTAGTTTTTACCTTTTTTAAAGCCAAGGTTCGAACCTGGAACCTCTTGAACCTATAACCTGGAACATAACGCCTCACCAACTCAGCTACATCGGCTTGAATACATTCGTTTTTGAATTGGTATATGATGAAATAATTCAGACGTCATATGCGGACAAAAACGACGTCACTCGACAGACAGACAGACATACAGACAGACATTCGTTTTTGAATTGGTATATGATGAAATAATTCAGACGTCATATGCGGACAAAAACGACGTCACTCGACAGACAGACAGACATACAGACAGACAGACAACTTATTTTTATATATATAGATTTATATATATAATGCACATAAGCCTGAATATTAATTAGACATGGTTTCTGACTCTGCTCAAATAATTGTTTTTCATTTAATGAAAATTCAAAAATATTTCTCAGTTTTTTACAACTAGAAAAAGCTAAGAAATTCATTTTATACTTACATTTCTTACGAATTAATTTATTTCATACGAATTCATTTGATACGAAAAATAATTTTATAAAGTCTACATTTCATACGAATTCATTATTCTGATTTTCTGATTTTGGAAACTTCCTTTTTTATTTAAAGAATAAAGAACTCATTTCTTTTGCTTGCAAAGTTTTATATAAAGTCCTAAGATAGGTAGCTCTAATGCTAGAATACTTGTATCTTTTCGCAAGGGTCCTTTATAAAAAGATAAGCTTCAAAAACGCTTAGGGGTTCAAAAAATCTAACATTTTACAGGGGGATGGAGTTGAAATTACCCTCACCACCCTTCAAGACGTCACGCACAACCCAACAGTTAAGTTTTTTTTTTACATAAATCGTGTTAAGCTCCTTTAACAAAATCCTCTTGAAAGCGAAGATTTTCGGTTCTCCGTTTTACCTCCCTTTCCTTATT
>NW_027062705.1:292887-366181 GCF_032884065.1 Artemia franciscana
GATGTGTCAGGTGACGTCACCTGAAAAAACTGGATTAGGTGACGTCAAAACTGAAAAAACTAAAAAAAGGCAAAAACTACAAAAAAAACTAAAAACTAATAAAAAAAATAAAAAGCTAAAAAACTAAAAAAACTAAAAAGGTAAAAACCAATAAAAAACTAAAAAAAAACTGAAAAAACTAAAAAAGGCAAAACTACAAAAAAAAACTAAAAACTAATAAAAAAAGTAAAAAAGCTAAAAAACTAAAAAAACTAAAAAAAACTAAAAAAAGGTAAAAAACTAAAAAAATAAAAAATAAAAAAAAACTAAAAAAAGGAAAAACTGAAAAATAAGCTAAAATAAAGGTAAAAACCAATAAAAAACTAAAAAAAAAAGGAAAAAACTAATAAATGACGACACTCAAAGAGAAAGCGACCAGGACAAAAAAACTAAAAAAAAAGGCAAAAACTACAAAAAACTAAAAACTAATAAAAAAAATAAAAAAGCTAAAAAACTAAAAAAACTAAAAAAAGGTAAAAAACTAAAAAACTAAAAACTAAAAAAAAAACTAAAAAAAGGTAAAAACTAAAAGAACTAAAAAAGAAAAAAATAAATGACGACACTCAAAGAGAAAGCGACCAGGACAAAAGGAATGTTCGATTAGCAATCAACAAAGCACCGGGACACAGGGAGTATAAATGACGACCAGGACACAAGTAAAAAAAAAATTAACAAAACTAAAAAGAAGGTAAAAACTACAAAAAAACTAAAAAGAAAAAAAACTAAAAACTAATAAAAAAACTAAAAAAATCTAAAAATCTAAATAAACTAAAAAAGAAAAAAAAAGGAAAAAAATAAAGGAGAAAAACAAAACTAAAAACGAATGTATATACAGACCGGTACACCGGGATACAAATGACGACCGGGACAACAGGGAATATAAATAACGACCGGGGACACAGGGACACAACTACAACGGGGACACCGGGGAAACAGGGGGATATAAATGACGACCGGGACAAAAAAAACTAAAAAGAAATAATAACTAAAAACTAATAAAAAAAACTAAAAAATCTAAAAATCTAAATAAGCTAAAAAAGAAAAAAAAAGGAAAAAAATAAAGGAGAAAAACAAACTAAAAAACGATGTATATACAGACCGGGACACCGGGATACAAATGATGACCGGGACCCGGGAACAGGGAATATAAATGACGACCGGGACACAGGGACACAACTACAACGGGGACACCGGGGGAAACAGGGGGATAACCTGACAATCTATTTATATGCAAAGACAATGGGACAGCAAAGAATGTTGTATATTCGCAAGTTTTACGTAGTTAAAACCATATATTATATATATATTCTATATTCACAGGTGGGACATAGGACACAACTACAATGGCGCGTAACTATTATGGCGCGTAACGACTTACGCGCGCGGGGGGGGCTTTGGGGGGGGCGCGAAGCGCCCCCACCAACTAGGTGTTGGGTGGCGCGAAGCGCCACCCCAACAGCTAGTATATATTTATATATATATATATATATATATATCTATATATATAAAAATAAGTTGTCTGTGTGTGGATGTGTGGATGGATGTGTGGATGGATGTGTCAGGTGACGTCACCTGAAAAAACTGGATTAGGTGACGTCAAAACTGAAAAAACTAAAAAAAGGCAAAAACTACAAAAAAAACTAAAAACTAATAAAAAAAATAAAAAAGCTAAAAAACTAAAAAACTATAAAGGTAAAAACCAATAAAAAACTAAAAAAAAAACTGAAAAACTAAAAAAAGGCAAAAACTACAAAAAAAAACTAAAAACTAATAAAAAAAGTAAAAAAGCTAAAAAACTAAAAAAACTAAAAAAACTAAAAAAAGGTAAAAAACTAAAAAAAATAAAAAATAAAAAAAAATAAAAAAAAGAAAAACTGAAAAATAAGCTAAAATAAAGGTAAAAACCAATAAAAAACTAAAAAAAAAGGAAAAAACTAATAAATGACGACACTCAAAGAGAAAGCGACCAGGACAAAAGGAATGTTCGATTAGCAATCAACAAAGCACCGGGACACAGGGAGTATAAATGACGACCAGGACATAAGTAAAAAAAAAAAACTATCTATATATATATAATAAGTTGTCTGTGGATCTGTGGATCGTGGATCAGGTGACGTCACCTGAAAAAACTGGATCAGGTGACGTCAAAACTGAAAAAACTAAAAAAAAGGCAAAAACTACAAAAAAAAACTAAAAACTAATAAAAAAAATAAAAAAGCTAAAAAACTAAATAAACTAAAAAAAGGCAAAAACTACAAAAAACTAAAAACTAATAAAAAAGCTAAAAAACTAAAAAAACTAAAAAAAAGGCAAAAACTACAAAAAAACTAAAAACTAATAAAAAAAATAAAAAAGCTAAAAAACTAAAAAAACTAAAAAACTAAAAAAAGGTAAAAAACTAAAAAAACTAAAAACTAAAAAAAAACTAAAAAAGGTAAAAATAAAAGAACTAAAAAAGAAAAAAATAAATGACGACACTCAAAGAGAAAGCGACCAGGACAAAAGGAATGTTCGATTAGCAAATCAACAAAGCACCGGACACAGGGAGTATAATGACGACCAGGACACAAGTAAAAAAAAAAATTAACAAAACTAAAAAGAAGGTAAAAACTACAAAAAAACTAAAAAGAAAAAAAAAACTAAAAACTAATAAAAAAAACTAAAAAATCTAAAAATCTAAATAAACTAAAAAAGAAAAAAAAAAGGAAAAAAAATAAAAGGAGAAAAACAAAACTAAAAAAACGAATGTAATACAGACCGGTACACCGGGATACAAATGACGACCGGGACACAGGGAATATAAATGACGACCGGGACACAGGGACACAACTACAACGGGGACACCGGGGGAAACGGGGGATATAAATGACGACCGGGACAAAAAAAATAAAAAGAAAAAAAAACTAAAACTAATAAAAAAACTAAAAAATCTAAAAATCTAAATAAGCTAAAAAGAAAAAAAAAGGAAAAAATAAAGGAGAAAAACAAAACTAAAAAACGAATGTATATACAGACCGGGACACCGGGATACAAATGACGACCGGGAACCCGGGACACAGGGAAATATAATGACGACCGGGACACAGGGACACAACTACAACGGGGACACCGGGGGAAACAGGGGGATGTAAATGACGACCGGGACACCGGGACAGGGAATGGTCGATTAGCAATCACCATCAACAAAGCTCAAGGGCAATCATTAGAATCATGAGGTATAGATCTGAATACAGATTGTTTCCCATGGACCATTATATGTTGCATGTTCTAAGAGTCGGTAACCTGACAATCTATTTATATGCAAAGACAATGGGACAGCAAAGAATGTTGTATATTCGCAAGTTTTACGTAGTTAAAACCATCCATATATATAATCTATCTATATTCACAGGTGGGACATAGGGACACAACTACAATGGCGCGTAACTATTATGGCGCGTAACGACTTACGCGCGCGGGGGGGTTGGGGGGGCGCGAAGCGCCCCCACCAACTAGGTGTTGGGTGGCGCGAAGCGCCACCCCAACAGCTAGTATCTATATAAAAAAAGTTGTCTGTCTGTCTGTGGATCAGGTGACGTCATGTTTCTGTGTTGACTGACGTCATGAAATTAGTTGTCGTCATTTTTGCTTTGACGGTGACGTCATTCAAGATATTTAAGACATTATGTTCACGTAGAAATCTATTAATGTTTAAGTTTAAAAATGACTGATGAACTTAGTAATGGCAAAAGCCGATGAAGATGCTCAAAGAGTCTATGCCAAAAAACTTGCTGCTGATAGAGAAAGTCAGAAAAGAAAGCGTGCCGAGGAGTCAAAAGAACAGCAAGAAACAGGCTTGAGGCTGATAGAAAAAGAAAGAACAGAGAAGCGTGCCGAGGAACTACCAGAGCAACGCGAAAGCAGACTTGCTGCTAAAAGAGAAAGTGAAACAAGAAGGCGTGCCGAGGAATCACAAAAACAGCAAAAAATCAGGCTTGCTGCTGATAGAGAAAGTAAGAAAAGAAAGCGTGCTGCGAGGAATCACAAGAACAGCAAGAATCAGGCTTGCTGCTGATAGAGAAAGTAAGAAAGAAAGCGTGCCGAGGAATCAGAGCAACCTGAAAGTTATCGCCTGGCATTCAGGTACAGCCCAGTCGATGATTATAGCTTGAGTAGATGTGTTCAAATCGGGATAATGTCTAAAATTTGTCCCTATTGCAAGGCCTTGAAATTCAATGGTGAAACAATGGGAATGTGTTGCGCCTCAGGAAAAGTTAAACTTCCTCTATTGGCTGCACCACCAGAGCCATTGAAGACTTTCCTTACTGGAACTACGTCAGAATCTAAGCGTTTTTGTCACAAATCAGAAAATACAACTCATGTTTCCAAATGACGTCGTTTGGAGCCCAAATCGAAAATCCAGATCAATTTATGTCTACTTTCAAAGTTAAAAGGGCAAATTTATCATAGAGCAGGGTCCCTTCTACCATTCTCAGGCGAGAATCATAAATTTTTACAATTGTACTTCATCAGTGATAGAAATTCTGAATTGAATGCACGTTGCGAAATTTCTCCAACGTTGAAAGCACAATCGTTTCCCAATTGCAACATCTTTTCCACGAAAATAATAATTTAGTGCGTCTGTTCAAAACAGCCATCGATTTGATACCTACTGATACGCATAAAATTGTTATTTCCGCTGACAAAACGCCTCCTGGCCAACATGTGCGTAGATAAAATGCTCCAACTATCGACGAAGTGGCAATCGTCGTGGTCGGTGATCAGTTTTTACCTCGAGATATTATTCTTCATAAGGGAAACGCTCAGTTGTTAAGAATTGCTGAAACTCATCGATGCTACGATGCCTACAATATCCTATCATTTTTTGGGATGGAGCCGACGGCTATCACTTTAATATTAAATTGATGAATCCCAGCGACTAACAAAGAAATGAATAAGAAATGCAGTGCAATGTATTATTATTCCTATAGACTAATGATTCGGCAGGATGAAGAAAATTATATTTTAAAATGCCGTGAATTGTTTCACCAATTTGTCGTTGATATGTATGCTAAAATTGAATCAGATCGTTTGCTATATATCCGCCTGAATCAGACCAAGCTCCGCTCTGAACAATACATTCATTTGCGAGATGCAGTTATAAATGACGGTAATACCACAAACGTCGGAAGATTAACAATTTTACCTTCGTCATATGCTGGCAGTCCCCGTCATATGCATGAATATGCTCAAGATGCTATTGCATATGTTCGTCTCTATGGTCGTCCAGATTTATTTATTACATTTAGATGTAATCAATCTTGGGACGAGATACTGCAGCTTTTACTTCAAAGACAATCGGCGGTTCATAGGCATGCCATTACGGCCCGTGTCTTCCGGCAAAAGTTGAAATCACTGATAAACTACATAGTAAAACTTGAAGTGTTTGGGTCAGTGCGATGCTGGATGTACTCAGTGGAATGGCAAAAACGAGGTTTGCCACACGCACATATACTAATCTGGCTACATAAAAAAATTACTTCGAACGAAATTGATGATGTGATTTCCGCTGAAATACCTGATAAAAATGTCGATAAGGGGTTACATGATATTATTGTAAAAAATATGATACATGGACCTTGCGGTGCACTGAACGAAAATTCACCATGCATGGCCAAAGGAAGGTGCACAAAGCAATATCCTCGATTTTTAGTATCCAACACAATTACTGGCAATGATGGTTACCCACAATATAGAAGAAGATCTACTGAAGATGGCGGTAAAACAGCAATAATAAAGAAGCGTAACGTTACCACCATCGAAGTAGATAACCAGTGGGTTGTTCCATATTCCCCATTATTATCAAAAACATTTAATGCACACATAAACGTTGAATACTGTAACTCCGTAAAGGCAATCAAATACATATGTAAATACGTCAACAAAGGCAGTGACATGGCAGTTTTTGGCTTGCAGCCCGAAATCAAAGATTTCGACGAAATCGTACAACATAAGGCTGGAAGATACATAAGCAGTAATGAAGCTGTTTGGCGAATTCTTTCATTTCCGATACATGAACGTAGTCCAGCTGTTGTTCACTTAGCGGTACATTTACAGAATGGTCAACGTGTTTATTTCTCGGAAACCAACGTGCAACAAAGAGCCCTGAATCCACCGGATACAAAATTAACAGCTTTTTTTTCGCTTTGCAAAAATGATTCTTTTGCAAAAAAAACTGCTGTATACTGAAGTGCCTTCGTATTACACGTGGAATACTAAAAATAAAGTATTTGAACGTCGAAAACATGGTAAGTCAGTCGACGGCCAACCTACCATCTTCAAAGATACCACGATAGGAAGACTCTACACCGTTCACCCCAATCAACATGAATGCTTCTTTCTACGCCTGCTTTTGGTGAATGTACCCGGTCCGACATCCTTTGAGTATTTGAGAACTGTAAACGGTACTATACATGACACTTACCGTAGTGCATGCCAAGCTCTGAATTTATTGGAGAATGACCAACACTGGGATAACTGCATCAATGACGCGTGCGAAACGTCAACCCCAAGTCAAATTCGTGCATTGTTTGGCATCATTTTAACAACTTGCTCTCCATCAGCTCCTACAGAGTTATGGGAAAAATATAAGTCAAAAATGTCCGAAGATATACTCCATCGAAAACAGTTAGAGACGTCAGATATGACTTTTGATTTTACATCAGAAATTTATAACTACACTTTAGTTATTATAGAAGATTTGTGCGAACGTATGGCAAACAAACCTCTTCAGGATTTGGGAATGCCTTCTCCTAACCGTATCGCTGCTGTTTCGACATGTGTAGAATTGGATCGTGAACAAAGTTACAGTACGAGTGATCTATTGTCGTATGTACAAAATATCATTTCGAAGTTAACGTCGGAACAAAAAGACATTTATGATACGATAATGCATTGTGTCGATAACAATGTTGGAGAAATTTTCTTTTTGGATGCGCCAGGAGGTACTGGTAAAACGTTTGTGATAAAACTGATTCTGGCATCAATTCGATCAAAAAATGATATAGCGTTGGCAATTGCGTGGTCCGGAATAGCCGCAACATTGCTGCCTGGTGGAAGAACTGCTCATTCCGCTTTGAAATTGCCTCTGAATTTGTATTCTACAGAAACTCCCACGTGCAATATTTCCAAATCATCTGGGATGGGTAAAGTATTGCAGCAATGCAAACTTATTATTTGGGATGAGTGCACAATGGCACACAAAAAATCGCTCGAGGCTCGGGATCAATGCTTGAAAGATTTGAGAGGGAAGTCGAAACCCTTTGGCAGCACATTAATATTGCTTGCGGGAGATTTCAGGCAAACATTACCTATAATACCTAGATCAACTCCTGCAGACGAAATGAATGCTTGCCTGAAAAATTCTAATTTATGGGCACACGTAAAAATATTAAAATTAACTACAAATATGCGTTTCCGATTGCAAAACGATGACTCGGTCAAACATTTCCAGATCAATTGCTGGCAATTGGAAACGGAAAGCTCCCAGTAGACTCAATTTCAGGACGTATACAACTACCTGCTGATTTCTGTAATTTAGTGACGTCCAAAAATGAATTGATTGAAAAAGTATTTCCAAATATTCTAAAAAATTATAAAAATAATAAATGGCTAAGTGAAAGAGCGATTCTCGCACCCAAAAATATAGACGTCCACGAAATCAACAATATTGTTTTGACCAAGATTCGAAACCAGGCAGTCCTTTACAAGTCAGTCAACACAGTTTTGGAACCAAATGAAGCGGTTAATTATCCATCTGAATTTTTAAATTCCATAGATCTTTCAGGGTTCCCACCACACGTGCTACAACTAAAAATAGGCGTACCAATAATACTTTTAAGAAATATCAACCCACCAAAGCTTTGCAATGGCACGCGACTTGCCGTAAAAAAAACAATGGAAAACCTAATAGAGGTCACAATCTTGACAGGGCCTTTTGAGGGTGAGGCTGTTCTTATTCCTCGCATTCCCATGATTCTAACGGGTCTGCCTTTTCAATTTAAAAGATTGCAATTCCCAATTCGATTAGCATTTGCAATCACCATTAACAAAGCTCAAGGTCAATCATTAGAAAAATGTGGTATAGATCTTAATACTGATTGTTTTTCCCATGGACAATTGTACGTTGCATGTTCGAGGGTCGGTAAACCTGACAATCTATTTATATGCAGCGACAACTGGACAGCGAAGAATGTTGTATATTCGCAAGTTTTACGCAGTTAATTTGTATTGTATCTATCTATCTATCTGTTGGGGTGGCGCGAAGCGCCACCCCAACAGCTAGTATGTATATATATATATATATATATATATATATATATATATATATATATATATATATATATATATATATATATAAGTTGTTTGTCTGTGTGTCTGTCTACTGACGTCATGTTTGTCGACTGGCAAAATTACAGACCGGGACATCGGGACACAAAATGACGACCGGGACACCGGGACATCTATCTATATATATAAAAATAAGTTGTTTGTCTGTGTGTCTGTCTACTGACGTCATGTTTGTGTGTCGACTGACGTCATGTTTGTCGACTGACGAAATTACAGACCGGGACATCGGGACACAAATGACGACCGGGACATAGGGAATATAAATGACGACCGGGACACTCAAAGAGAAAGCGACCGGGACACAAGGAATGTTCGATTAGCAATCATCATCAACAAAGCACCGGGACACAAATGACGACCGGGACACAGGGAATATAAATGACGACCAGGACACTCAAAGAGAAATTGCAGACCGGGACACCAGAACATAAATGACGACCGGGACAAAAATGACGACCGGGACACCAGGACACAGGGAATATAAATGACGACCGCGATACTCAAAGAGAAATTACAGACTGGGACACCGGGACACAAATGACGACCGGGACACAGGGAAACAACAACAACGGGGACGCCGGGGGGCACAGGGGGATATATAATGACGACGGGGACACAGGGAATGTTCGATTAGCAATCACGATCAACAAAGCTCAAGGGCAATCATTAGAATAATGAGGTATAGATCTGAATACAGATTGTTTTTCCCATGGACAATTATATGTTGCATGTTCAAGAGTCGGTAAACCTGACAATCTATTTATATGCACAGACAATGGAACAGCCAAGAATATTGTATATTCGCAAGTTTTACGTAGTTAAATATATATATATATATATATATTCACAGGTGGGACACAGGTGCGCGTAACTAATATGGCGCGTAACGACTTACGCGCGCGGAGGGGGGGCTTGTTGGGGCGCGAAGCGCCCCCTCCAACTAGGTGTTGGGGTGGCGCAAAGTGCCACCCCAACAGCTAGTATATATATATATATATATATATATATATATATATATATATATATATATATATATATATATATATATATATATATATATATATCTATATATATAAAAATAAGTTGTCTGTCTGTCTGTGGATGTGTGGATGGATGTGTCAGGTGACGTCACCTGAAAAAACTGGATCAGGTGACGTCAAAACTGAAAAAACTAAAAAAAGGCAAAAACTACAAAAAAAACTAAAAACTAATAAAAAAAATAAAAAAGCTAAAAAAATAAAAAAACTATAAAGGTAAAAACCAATAAAAAACTAAAAAAAAACTGAAAAAACTAAAAAAAGGCAAAAACTACAAAAAAAAACTAAAAACTAATAAAAAAAGTAAAAAAGCTAAAAAACTAAAAAAACTAAAAAAACTAAAAAAAGGTAAAAAACTAAAAAAAATAAAAAATAAAAAAAAATAAAAAAAAGGAAAAAACTGAAAAATAAGCTAAAATAAAGGTAAAAACCAATAAAAAACTAAAAAAAAAAAAGGAAAAAACTAATAAATGACGACACTCAAAGAGAAAGCGACCAGGAAAAAAGGAATGTTCGATTAGCAATCAACAAAGCACCGGGACACAGGGAGTATAAATGACGACCAGGACATAAGTAAAAAAAAAAAACTATCTATATATATAAAAATAAGTTGTCTGTGGATCTGTGGATCGTGGATCAGGTGACGTCACCTGAAAAAACTGGATCAGGTGACGTCAAAACTGAAAAAACTAAAAAAAGGCAAAAACTACAAAAAAAACTAAAAACTAATAAAAAAAATAAAAAAGCTAAAAAACTAAAAAAACTAAAAAAAGGCAAAAACTACAAAAAAAACTAAAAACTAATAAAAAAGCTAAAAAACTAAAAAAACTAAAAAAAAGGCAAAAACTACAAAAAAACTAAAAACTAATAAAAAAAATAAAAAAGCTAAAAAACTAAAAAAACTAAAAAAACTAAAAAAAGGTAAAAAACTAAAAAAACTAAAAACTAAAAAAAACTAAAAAAAGGTAAAAACTAAAAGAACTAAAAAAGAGAAAAATAAATGACGACACTCAAAGAGAAAGCGACCAGGACAAAAGGAATGTTCGGAAAAAAAAGGAAAAAAATAAAGGAGAAAAACAAAACTAAAAAACGAATGTATATACAGACCGGTACACCGGGATACAAATGACGACCGGGACACAGGGAATATAAATGACGACCGGGACACAGGGACACAACTACAACGGGGACACCGGGGGAAACAGGGGGATATAAATGACGACCGGGACAAAAAAACTAAAAAGAAAAAAAAACTAAACACCGGGACAAAAAAACTAAAAAGAAAAAAAAACTAAAAACTAATAAAAAAACTAAAAAATCTAAAAATCTAAATAAGCTAAAAAAGAAAAAAAAGGAAAAAAATAAAGGAGAAAAAATAAACTAAAAAACGAATGTATATACAGACCGGGACACCGAGATACAAATGACGACCGGGACCCGGGACACAGGGAATATAAATGACGACCGGGACACAGGGACACAACTACAACGGGGACACCGGGGGAAACAGGGGGATGTAAATGACGACCGGGACACCGGGACAGGGAATGGTCGATTAGCAATCACCATCAACAAAGCTCAAGGGCAATCATTAGAATCATGAGGTATAGATCTGAATACAGATTGTTTTCCCATGGACCATTATATGTTGCATGTTCAAGAGTCGGTAAACCTGACAATCTATTTATATGCAAAGACAATGGGACAGCAAAGAATGTTGTATATTCGCAAGTTTTACGTAGTTAAAACCATATATATATATCTATCTATATTCACAGGTGGGACATAGGGACACAACTACAATGGCGCGTAACTATTATGGCGCGTAACGACTTACGCGCGCGGGGGGGCTTGGGGGGGGCGCGAAGCGCCCCCACCAACTAGGTGTTGGGGTGGCGCGAAGCGCCACCCCAACAGCTAGTATATATATATATATCAAACAGTTCATGGTAACGAACTGTAGTAAGGAGCGACCCGGCTCAATAGTAACCAAAACTCTAAAAATAGAATTTTGGTACCAATAGCTACATCAAAAGAATTGCATTTTAATGCTGATTTTAAATATATAAGTTTCATCAAGTTTAGTTTTACCCATCAAAAGTTAAGAAAGCTTTTTTATTTTTATTTATATTTTTTTAGTTTTCTTTTTCTCCTTTATTTTTCATTTTTTTCCTTTCTTTAGTTTTTTTTTAGTTTTTTTACCTTTGTTTTTATTTTTTTTTATTTTTTTAGCTTTTTTAGTTTTTTTTATTAGTTTTTAGTTTTTTTGTAGTTTTTACCTTTTTTAAAGCCAAGGTTCGAACCTGGAACCTCTTGAACCTATAACCTGGAACATAACGCCTCACCAACTCAGCTACATCGGCTTGAATACATTCGTTTTTGAATTGGTATATGATGAAATAATTCAGACGTCATATGCGGACAAAAACGACGTCACTCGACAGACAGACAGACATACAGACAGACATTCGTTTTTGAATTGGTATATGATGAAATAATTCAGACGTCATATGCGGACAAAAACGACGTCACTCGACAGACAGACAGACATACAGACAGACAGACAACTTATTTTTATATATATAGATTTATATATATAATGCACATAAGCCTGAATATTAATTAGACATGGTTTCTGACTCTGCTCAAATAATTGTTTTTCATTTAATGAAAATTCAAAAATATTTCTCAGTTTTTTACAACTAGAAAAAGCTAAGAAATTCATTTTATACTTACATTTCTTACGAATTAATTTATTTCATACGAATTCATTCATTTCATACGAATTCATTATTCTGATTTTCTGATTTTGGAAACTTCCTTTTTTATTTAAAGAATAAAGAACTCATTTCTTTTGCTTGCAAAGTTTTATATAAAGTCCTAAGATAGGTAGCTCTAATGCTAGAATACTTGTATCTTTTGGCAAGGGTCCTTTATAAAAAGATAAGCTTCAAAAACGCTTAGGGGTTCAAAAAATCTAACATTTTACAGGGGGATGGAGTTGAAATTACCCTCACCACCCTTCAAGACGTCACGCACAGCCCAACAGTTAAGTTTGTTTACATAAATCGTGTTAAGCTCCTTTAATAAAATCCTCTTGAAAGCGAAGATTTTCGGTTCTCCCTTTTACCTCCCTTTCCTTATTTTAAATCCTAACCTAAAAGATTCGACATTTTCTTATCACTAACGAGCCAAAGAGAACTTAAAACCCTGGAAAGTTAGAATGTAATTTACTTTCTAGAAAGGAGTGTTAAAAGAAATAATAATATCAATAAAGTGGTCATAATAGGAGAGATACAAAATAGAATCGGTCTTTCAGAATAAAGTGGTTTTTACCCCTCGTATCCAGGCACCACCGCTATTGTTCTTTTGTTGTTATTAGGCTTTATGCCTGTATAATTTCGAGATAATATTTTGCATAATTTGTTCTTTTTTGTCTTTTTCTCTTTTCAAGCCTCTTTTTCTTTTTTTGGAGAATGGAGTTTACTTACCCAGGAAGGATTTATCAGAAAGAAAAGAAAAGAAAAAGTAAGAAAAAATAAAATAAAAGTAAGGTAATAATAGAAAAGTAAGAAATATATAATGTAAAAAAATAAAACTAAAAAGTAATACAGTTATTTTCTTAACAATATAAAAATACAAAAAAAATAATTATATACATAATTTAAAAATAATATATAAGAAAATAAGTAACTAAAATAAGTAGCCTCGATTGCTTTTTATGAAAGAAGTATTTTAAAAAATTTATTCTCCATTATCATTCCATAATCAAATCCTTCAATTTATTTAATACAACTTCTTTAAAGTATTCGGTTTTATTTATTCTCCATTTCGTTTTTAGTCTTCTTCAGCAACCAACAAGCCAAGAAAAAAAAAAGTTATCTTTACCACATTCCTTGCGAATTCAAAAAAACATTCCAATTAAGAATTGTAAAAAAAAAGATTAAGCACAACGAAAAACAGAAAGAAAAATCACCTTTTGATAGAATGATATTTGCTCCGTAAGAAAAGATTTAATAGAACGTTGAAAATCTGTAGCACGTTCCGCGTGGAAATGGTTTATTTCTGCACAAGTTGCATAAGAGATGACATCCGTTCTTTGAGCTACGGACTGACGGATGTCAATTGGTCCAACTCCACTTTTTTCTATGTCTTTCCGTTTCTGTTGTGCACCCTTAAGTAGAAAGAAATAAAATCTTGGAAAGATAGAAAACATTAAAATCGAGAATTAGAGAAGAACGAAAATGATGATCATTTAGAAACTTTAGGATTAGTTAACATGGCTAACCCATGAACCAAATTCTTCCCTTTTCGATGTTCTGTTCTTCATCCTTGATAAGATCTTACTATATAATTATCAGTCATAAATTTAGCGCGCAAGATCGAGCAGATTCGATTTTGTCCGAGAATCTTAATCTAAAAACATTCGAAAGTCGAAGGACATTTAGCTATTAAAATAAACGGATAGAAACAATTCAGATGTTATATTTTTTGCAATTAAGAGAATATATTTAATAGCAAAATATATAAATAACATCAAAATATGTATAACATCTATAATATTTACAAATTTTAAAATAAAAGCTTTATAATAAAATAATATATGCACCACTTTGTACATGTTTAGAAATTAACTCTTTGCTGGAATTTATTACAGATCTTACAGTTAGTTATGGTTAGAAATCAAATTTAATAATTTTTTCTCAATTTTGTGATAAAATTGGAACGACATTTAAGAAAACATAATTAGATAGATAGAACAAAGGAAAAGAAGAAATCGAGAACAACAAGAAAGAAATAACAAACTTCTCGATAATTAAATAGTTTTTGCTTATGAGCCCTGCACAACTTTCTCGACATATTTTTATTTCTGCCACCCATCCAGAAGCAGAAAGATAAAACATCTTTAGAAAGATATCTAAACCTAAAATAGAAAAATCAAGTTGAAAGACAAGATATTGGTTGTCTATAATTCCAGCTACACTTTTTTTCGACACGTTCCTATTTATGCTGTTAACCTTAGGCCTACAGGAAACAATTACGAAAAAATTGGAAAGATAGATAACCATACAGAAGAAAAGCAGAAAAGAAAGACATTAGTAATCATTTATAGAGGCCGTTAGCTAATATCCAACATCTATAAATCAAACCCAATTTTTTCGACATGTTCCTATTTACGCTTTCCACCCTGAAGTAAGCAAACAGAATATCATTTAGGAAGATGGAAAAACAAAAGTAACAAGATAAATAAGAAGTAAGAGAAGAAAAGGAAAATAAAAGAAGAAAAGCAAAATATTAAGTATCTATAGACACGAGGAGTAGTTGATATTGGTTGTCTATGAACCCAACTACACTATTTCTAACATGTCTTTGTCTTGTGCGAGTTTAACTGAAAATACAGAAAATCTTAGAAATATAGAAAAACCTAAGATGGAAAATCCTCAAGGAAAGACAAAACATTAATCACCTACAGATTGCAGGATTAGTACATAGTATTCTTTTTTTTCAGTCAGTATTATCTGGCTCCTAACCTAAATTGGGATTTTTTTTAATGTATCAGATTTTAAGCACCTGGTGTCAAGATTGCATGGGACTATTAAAGTACCAAAAACAGTGACAAAAAAACTTGATTGTTTGAACAGGTCAATTAGAAACTTACAACCATTTTTCTAGGGGGAGAGGGTTGATTCCCCCCCCAGAAACGTTTGGCCGACTCGTAAAAATTTATATAAACGAATTTTGAATACGTTTTTTAAAGTCTCCCCCCGAACAAAAATCCTGGATACGGCCCTGCATACAAAATTGAGGAATGTACAGAATTGAAACTTAATGAAAAACCTCCACATGTATGTATGCATTTTATGGTGGCAGTGGCTCAAAATTAAAAACAAAGAGAAACTAGAAAACCAGAGAAACAAAGAGAAACTAGAAAACCAGAGAAACAAAGAGAAAAGACGAAAAATCAGTAAAAAAGCCAAAAACATGCGCTAATATACACATTAAGAAGGTGCAGCTATTCTTTGAAGGTTCAGTTGTTTTTGGAAAGCTAAACATTGTTAATGTGTGAATGTTTACGGACAAAAAGCGTTATTGAATTCAACTATTTAGATTTACTTATGTTTTTTTTTTAAAGTTACTACAATAAAAGTAGCAGCACACAATTTTGAATATAGCAAAAGAAAAAGCTACATATTGTTAATGTGTGTAGATAACTTCAAAGACCACACTGCCTTTCCATGACGAAAGTAAAACAGTTCAAAATAGGGATGAAACCCTTTTCACTTGCTGATGATGAACACTATATATGTGTCCGAAATATCCAGTTAAATTTTGTATCTGTTCACTGTCAATAAAAAGGTTTCATCCCTATTTTGAACTGTTTTACTTTCGTTAATGTGTGAATTCAACTATTTAGATTTATTTATGTTTTTTTTTTTTACAGTTACTACAATAAAAGTAGTAGCACACAATTTTGAATCTAGCAAAAGAAAAAGCTACATATTATTAATGTGTGAATTTTTACAGACGAAAAAAGTTGTCAAATTCAACTATTTAGATTTACTTATGTTTTTTTTTACAGTTACTACAATAAAAGTAGCGGTACATAATTTTTAATCTAGCAAAAGAAAAAGCTACATATTGTTAATGCGTGAATTTTTACAGACGAAAAAAGTTGTAAATTCAACTATTTAGATTTACCTATGTTTTTTTTTAGAGTTACTACAATAAAAGTAGCAGCACACAATTTTGAATCTAGCAAAAGAAAAAGCTACATATTGTTAATGTGTGAATTTTTACAGACGAAAAAAGTTGTCAAATTCAGCTATTTAGATTTACTTATGTTTTTTTTTTACAGTTACTACAATAAAAGTAGCAGCACACAATTTTGAATCTAGCAAAAGAAAAAGCTACGTATTGTTAATGTGTGAATTTTTACAGACGAAAAAAGTTGTCAAATTCAACTATTTAGTTTTACTTATGTTTTTTACAGTTACTACGAAGTTACTAGAATAAAGGTAGCAGCACACAAATTTCAATCTAGCAAAAGAAAAAGCTACATATTGTTAATGTGTGAATGTTTACGGACAAAACGCGTTTTTAGATTCAATTTTTTATTACATTTATAACTAGGTATAAGCTTTTTTCAAAAATAAAAAAATGAAAGATTAGTATCAAAGATATGACCAGAAATATAACGTATATAATCTACAACTAATTGCATCTAGCCATATGTTAATTAACCGCCAAGAGTAAGGGGCAGATTTCCTATTAGACTCGGGTGCTAAATCAAAGAAGAACCTCTACTAACTTGTAAACTACTGCGTTATTATAGAAGCTGCAGTCACAACTGCAATACGTGATACGGCAGCAAATTTCAAATGATCTGCCATGACCCATAGAAAAATTTTGAAAGATAGGATTTGCGAAAGATGTACCTCAAAAGCGAAAGTCACAAAGCTAAATAGAGAAATTATTCTCGATAGTATTCAGCGCGTAAGGTTCATGTGAAACATGCAAACAGATATAGCTCATTATTTCATAATAAATTCATTTACTGAATCAAGAATTTATTATGAAAGTTTCTTATAGAGAACGACCTAAGCTTGCTTAAGAAAGGATTTAAAAACTTTCGCTATTTTGGCATTTTCCTGAAACATTTTTCAATAATAATAAAAAAAAATCAATACGATTCGCGGTTAAATTCAGATCTCAGCTAATCAAACGGCAGGAAAATTGCCGCCTTGCATAGAATGACTGCAAAAAAAATAATATACCGAATACATACACAGGGAATATGAACCATAAGAAGGCCAAATTAGAAAAAAATTACTGCCTTAAATAGAAGTGTTAGAATCGCAAGACTGCAAAAAAAAAAGAAGAAAAAAACTTACACAGGAAATATGAACCTTAAGAAGGACAAATTAGAGGAAAATTGCCGCCTTACATAGAAGCGTTAAAAAGGTATGACTGCAAAAAAACAATATACCAAAAACTTACACATGGAATATGAATCTTAAGAAGGTTGAATTAGAGGAAAATTTTCTTGAAATATTCAAGAAAATTCTTGAATTAGAGGTTGAAAGCATTAACACCGTATGACTGCAAAAAATAACGTACCGAAAACTTACACAGGAAATATGAACCTTAATAAGGCCAAATTTCAAAGGAAAGTTGCCGCCTTACACAGGGAATATAAGCCTTAAGACGGCTGAATTAGAGGAAAATTACCGGCTTACACAGAAGCATTAAAACCGTATGACTGCAAAAAAAATAATGCACCGAAACTTGCACAAGGAAGATTGACCTTCAGAAGGCCGAATTTTAAAGGACAATTGCCACCTTACATAGAAGGGTTAAAATTTAAAAACTTATGACTGCAAAAAAATAACATACCGAAAACTTAAACAGGAAATATAAGCCTTAAGACGGCTGAATTAGAGGAAAATTACCGGCTTACACAGAAGCATTAAAACCGTATGACTGCAAAAAAAAATAATGCACCGAAACTTGCACAAGGAATATGGACCTTCAGAAGGCCGAATTTTAAAGGAAAATTGCCGCCTTACATAGAAGGGTTAAAAACGTATGACTACAAAAAAATAATATACCGAAAACTTACACAGGGAATATGAACCTTACGAAGGCTGAACTAGAGGAAATTGCCGGCTTACATAGAAGCATTAACCTAAAACAGTATGACTGCAAAAAAATAATGCACCGAAAACTTAAAAAGGGAATATGAACCTTAAGAAGGCCGAATTTTAAAGGAAAATTACCACCTTACATAGAAGCGATAAAACTACATGACTTCGAAAAAATATAATACACGACAATATACCGAAAACCCACACAGGGAATATGAACCTTAAGAAAGCCGTATTACATGATACACAATCTTTTGGCCGTAGCATCAATTCAGCTTTGATAATGGGCAGGTCATTGTGTTGACATTCTTCCTTTAATTCCTTCAACAGAGCAAGGGACACTTCAACTTCATCGGTCTTTGGAGTCACCCAAAGCTAAGAACCCAGAATTTTATTTTAAACTTAAAAACTTTTTTTATGCTTACTTTTCAGAATTCCACTGGGAATTGGAAATCACGATTTATTTCTAGATAGACGTATTTCGAAGAGCTCGAAAGTCACAAAGCTAGAAACACTATTTTTTTTTAGACAAGTATTTACCGCGTAAGAGGACTACTTAGACTCTAATTCATAGTCTAATTTGCGTACTACATTTTTGGACTTACTTTATGGACTGCCAGAATTCCTGGAAAGGCCCCCACAAGCCCTCTGTAATCATGCATGAGATTATCAATAATTTCCCAGTCATTCTTTGGCTGCTCAGCGTAAAGGTGTCCTATTTCTTCGTATGTTTCACCAGTTCTTCGGATTGCAGTTCGGAGTTGTCTTGATTCTGAAATTGGAACCAAAAACTATACAAGAAAAGATAATTTATACTACTCGAGATACTGGCGCCTGATAATATATTTCCCGAGATACCAAATCATTACTAATCCTATAAATTCCAAAAAAACAGTAGATGCATTCTGCAAAATACCACGGCTACATGGCATCTACTGTCGTGATTTTATGTTTTCAATTTAATGTAAAGCCCTTTCACATCTCTTTATCCTTCTTATTTTTGACATTTAAATTGTGTGATTTTTCATCAATTTGTGTTTGCGATTTCAAATATTGTAAATATTTACTTGAATATCTATTTTTGCTTTAGTTACCCTAGATATTAAAAATTAATTACCAAGGCCGTATACTAGAGGGTTTGAGCCCTTCCTGAAATGTTTGTCAGAATTGTAAAAACGTAACTAAATGAACATAAAGACATTTTTATGCGTTTTATGAGGTTTTTATGCCCCCCCCCCAAAAAAAAATCATGGACACGGCCCTGTCAATGACACTAGGTAAACAAATAATCAAATGAACACCCCAAACTATTTTAGTGTCTACGATTAGAATGAAAAACTTAAAAAAAAGCTGGTCATCCCATGAGTGGGAGTAAATAGTTAAGCTTAGGGCAGCAGGGTAGAGGAGCGTGCGCACTTGTGTTGGCCTCGAGGGGCTTGGCATTGGTTTAAGTTGCACAGCAATATTATAAATAAGTAATATGTTCAGAACCTTGGGAAAAATAGTTAACCATCGGTCTTTCAAAGAGATCCAATTGACTTTTCTAATATTATACGAGTTTTGTGTGTCAAAAAGTCCACAAGAATAATCATATTACAATTTTTTAAAGACAAACGTGATCCTGTTATTTCTTTATTGCGTTTATACGCCTCTTTTTTCGTTTCTAGCGGATTTTTGTGTATTTTTGTGTTATAGGGAAATCTGGAATTTGACACACTTGACTACTTTCGTGCTAAGAAGAGGAATTGATTTCCTTTGATGATTATGTCGACAACGATATTTAAATATTTTTTCATAGTTTTTGAAGTGAGTGTGGCATTGTTTTTATCATATATTTCATATGAGCATTATTAAAGTTGTTTGAACAGCTAGTATAAACTTTATTATGCTCCTAACTAATACTATATCATTGTTATCTTGAGGCGTTCTAGTCATTCGTAATTTAGGCATTAGTCGCAATTCGTCATTAGACGTAATTAGTCATTCGTAATTGAGATTTCATTCGTACGTGTGACTAAAATGTTTCTTGGGCTTTATACATTCAACTCACAATTCTTCCCCTGAAAACCTACTGCAATAACAATAGGTTACAAAAGCTACAATCGGTTCAGAACAAGTTCATAGAGTAAATTTTATGACTTATACCAAGAAAAACGTTGAAGATTCAGAAATTACTTTTATTCCTAAAAAAAAAATATAAGAATTACAGAACCGTATCCTATGTAGACAGCTCGAATAAAAACTCAAATACATTGATTTAGTTTTTTATTACCAAAATATAAAAAAAAAGAAAAACAGGTCTAACCAACCCTCCCTCCCCTTTGTTGACAGACTATCTGGGAAAAACCGGTAAAAACAGTTTAAATCACAACTATTATTCACGATTTCTTGGCATAAGGAGAGAATTTTATATTACTGCGATTAGCCTCAGGTTTATACTTGATCCAATTGACAACCCCCTGGAACTAATCTAATTCGGGCAGCTGAATGGTGGAAAAGCTGAGTCAAGAGCAATAAAGCTCTTGACTCTTCATAACTAAGAAAATCAAGCTCATAATTCCGATTTTCTGCTCGCTTTTTTAGAGACCTTTCCACGAGTAAATGCGGCAATTAACAGCTTTAGCGAGGGCGATTATTAGGGAATATGGATTTCTCCAGACTTGGAAGTTCTGGAAGAAAGAAATCCCTAGCTAAAAACCCCGTCTTAATCGTGTGTGATAACGAGTCATAAAAATCCTACATACTAGGAAAGTTTTACAGGAAGTAACTTACTTTCTGTAAATTTTACAAAAAGTTTTGCAGAAAGTAATTGTCGTAGGTCACGCATAAGATAAATAGGAAAGACTACACCTTTTTGTTCTTCATTGGTCTCCTTATAAATATTCCCTTATATGCCCCCTCCTTCGCAGAGGCGTTCAAGTCACTCTCAGCGAAGTATAGGAAAAACTTCTTACATTTCGCCAACAATACGTTACCGCGAGTCCAATTACTTTTCCTTAGTAAATTTTCCTCTCTTTGAACTCACGTCCCTCGTTCTGCTTCAAAAAAATTCTCCTTTTTACAATAACAGAATTTTAAACTAAAAAACATAGAAAAAAAATCGTCTCACACACTGTTAATATGTTAAATAAGTCAATCCCCTGTCTCCACTGTCTTTTCATCTTACAATCGTCTAATGTTCATTTCGCAATTTTGATCATTCTCTTCATAGTGTCCCTTTATTTTCTAAAAAAAACTAAAGTATGTTATACATTATTTAGTCACAAGATTTAAGTCGTCTTTGCGTTTCTAATTAGTTTATTCCCTTTTATTCCTCAGGGATATAATTATTTTTGACATTTCTAACAGTTTTTACTTACCTCTTTGACATTAATTTTCTTTCCCTGACAAAACCTATTATATTTACTTTAATTTTTTTCTGATTTATTGACTCAAAAGTCTGAATTCGGGCCATCTGGGCTTATGAAATGTATTTTTTGATTAGAAGAAAAGGAATATTCATATCCTTCTGAGCCAATAGCCATTCCGAACCTGAAACGCATATTGCGTCAATACTAGGACGAATAAGAAAAAGAGAACAGCGTTCTACTTTAGCCTTATTAAGGCTATCCTTCTTATTCCCAGTATTACTTCAAAACGGAGGCTTCCTATTACCATTATTTGGCGACTAAGACAAACCACTACAGGCTTAAGAATCTCCAACCACGGTTCCTCTATTAGTGTTCTCTCCAGGGTTGCCAAAACTTTTTGGGACTAAAGTGTCAAATTCAGCAAAAAAGGGACACTTTTAGTGTCCTCCTAGAAAATTAGCCAATATACTTTGAAAGATGACAAAAAAAGAATTTAAATGGTTTCTCGCAACTCCAGGGCCAGATTTACGTTCTTCTTTTTCAAGTAAAAGCAAAGCGGTTCTTCAAATAAGTAAAATCCCATGTAAAACCTCAAATCGCCTAATACGCGAAGAAGAAAAAGAATTCAGTACAATTTCTCGGGTCCTCTCAAATTTTCGGTTGTACTAGTTATTTTTCTTCCGAAAACTCATTAAAGCCCTGTTTTTATTATGGCGTTTTCCGGCACCAGAGCCGGTTTTGCCGCTTTATGGACGACAGTTTTCATTTTCGTCGTTTTTGGCAAAAAATTCGAAAGCGCAATCTTATTTCCGGAACTGCAGAAGATTCTGAATCATTTGTGCTGCGTTTGCGGTGTTACAGGAACATAAAGAAAAGTTTGAGTACAACTAAGATGAATGACAAAATATGTTGTTTAGTTTTTACGTTTTCAGCCAAAATGTCTACTCTGTATGGCAAGAAAACGAAAACGGCGATAAAACCTCACTATGAGCCGCCCCAGCCGTCTCTGCCGGAAAACGCCATAATGAAGACAGGGCTTAAAAGATTTACGCCAGCAGACCACAGATACGATGTCTGTCGCTCCCGACACGGCTTAATTGCCCTCGCTTCCTCTTTTACTTCAGTAGTATATCAGATCTTCTGCACAATTTTGTCGACCATTTCCCGCAGACTGATATCAAAAAGCGAGTGAAAAGCGCTTGGCTTGGAACGTGCTTCACATCCTTTTCACCTGGCTTTCGCCAACGCGTTTGGTAACGCTGCTCTCGCAAAAATACAAAACCACAGCGTTATTTCATCCAAACATTAATGTATTCATGAGATCAATTAACTAAGAGATCAAACTTGATAAGGAGAGAAATAATGACAAGACAAATACCACTTGTTCTGTATGCAGCTAATTTATTCTTCAAAAAACAAAGAAATTTCAAATTCTTTGCAAATAGTGACAAGACAATCATCACATGTGCTCAATCAAATGTTGAAATAAAAAAGAAAAAGCACAAAAAACAATAGAAAAAGGCTTTTCGGTGTCAAGAATAGCTATAGTTTTTCTAGGAAAATCCGTTTCTCTCTGCCCACTCTCTTTCTTCTGAGGAGACATCGACGGCGTTCATAAAAGACAATGGAAAGGCTTATTTAATCGCAATCCTTTTCACCAGAAGCAGAGTAGTGCACAACAAATGTCTAAGCAAATCCAGAATATTTTGCGCTAGGCCTTTGCCATCTTCGTGACTCAAGATGGACTAAACCGAAAAACCTAGACAGCATGAAGAGACCTTTATAAGGGAAAGACTGTGCTGGATTTCACATACAGTGCATTCCATGTTATGAAGGCTTACGAAAAGATACAGAATGAATCGGATTTCAGTTCAGAAGCGTTATACAGAGGTCCAGCCACACCCTGGGTTCAGAGAAGGACAATTTTTTCAAGAAAGAGGAGACAATTTCAAGAATGTGAGAGTATAAAGGGAAACTTTAATGCAAAATTCCTGTACAAGAAATCTGTTCAAAGCTTCAGCTTTCGTTAAAAAAAAAAAAAATAATAATTTCTAGTGGTTATCCATTTTGGGGAAAAAACTTCGGCTACTGCAATCTGATTTCAGTTATTTGGTTTTCTGATTAGTCAGTCAAATAGGTCAGGTATAGATTCATTCTCTAATTGCTCATCCGTGTCGTCAGCCTTGCAATACCACCTCGAAAAGTTGTTAAGTAATATTGGCGGAATCTGCCACCGATCCACCGACGCAGCGCTACGAGTAACCATCTGCTTTACATGCATGAGGGAATCCACAGTTTTCACTTCCAACCGATTTCGCAACTTAGTTTTAATGTTTGTTAGTTGAGAAAACTGTCTTCCGGCACCAGCATTTGAGTGAGGTAACGCGCATAAGTTCAACATAAAGTTTGGTAGTTCAAAGAATTTGGGAGTGCCGTCGGGATTCTTCACATCTAACAAGAGCTTCCAAAAATAAGATGGTGAGGACACTAGCTCTTCACCACCAGACTTCAGTATCATGCGACCTGAAGTCACATGTTTCACCACGTTTGAATTTTCGCGCTTTTGAAAAGGAAAGTAGTGCGGATTCGAAAAAAAAATCCCTAAGACGAAAACGAACCTGAAAAGCACAAAGTACAAATTAAAAGCAGTTGCAGTTAAGAAAAAACTGAAAATAAATTCATATGGTATTGATTTTGAAAAAAGCCAAAAAGTCTCCTTTTTTTCAAAAAGTTACCTTTTTTCACCCAATAGTGGCACGGTGTTACCCAGAGGTAAAAAGTGTAAAAAAAGCACTAAAAAGTGTCCCTTTGGCAACCCTGGCTCTATCTGGATTCTCTCTTAGCGCTTTGAAAGACGGAGGAAGATTTTTAATATATTCCCTAGAGAAAAAACCTAATAATTGTTTCGGGTTCCCGACTGACTGACCGTATCTTAAACAGTAAGCTGTACGGAATATGTGGGTCAATCTGCTCTTCTAGGGGTATAATAAGAGAGAGGTTGAAATGAATAGGACACGTTTGCGGATCAAGGATGAAAAATTACCCAAGATCGTCCTTGTCAGGTACTGGTCTAGGGCCAAACGAAAAGCAGGTCGTCCCCGGATAGAGTGGTAGGATGTAATAACGAAAGATTCAAGGGAAATGAGAATTTGAGAGGGTGTAAAAAAGGAGGCTTTGAATGGATTGGAACGCGCATAGCTGTATTGGCCTTATACGTCTTGGTGCTACAGTGAGTTGTTAGTAGTAATATTAATAGGAAGTTGGCTGCTCTTGACAGCAACGATATCAAAAACTGATCAATAATGGTTTCCGAATCACAGCAAATCTATTCAATGATTGGAAATTTAGAAAATCACCGATTCTGGCAATTCAGGCAGTAATGGGCCTTTAGGTAACACACCTGCAACCTTAGTCAAGAAGATACCATTTTTTATTCAAGGTTTTGAACAGGAGTTGAAGAAGAAATTTCTACTGGTTTACGTCTCAGAGGAATGTTTAGTTTCTTCCCCCCTCCATTATCTTTCATATGATACATTTCTTAAAGTTTTAAAGAGATAACTACCACATTAATTCCGGCAATAGTCCGTAAAAAATCCACGCTTGGACTGAGAGGTATTTTTCACAACCTCCGATTTTAATCATTCACCTTTTGATGGGCTTCAGTAGAGGTAATACACCTTCAATATTTGCCTAGAACACATATAGGTCTATCCACTTATTTGATTCCCTTTTAGATTCCCACCATCACTCGGGTATCGCTTTTATAGCATTAATAGAGGAAAAAGCTCCTATATTCATTTTGATTCTCACTATTTTACCTTCACTTTTATTTTTTCCTCTTTACAGCATTATTTTGAATGTTTCTGTTTGAAAAGAGGAGGCTTATCTTTAAGTTACAAGTTCATTCCTTTGAAAGAGAGAAAAAAATGAAGAATAAGATTCATGGCTTGAGGCAAAATTTATTTCTAAAAAGAAAACCTTTGATCTCCGTGACTAGCCAAGCAAAAGTGAAGTACACATTGACAAATACGACAAGCAAACAACTTCAAAGAAATACAAGACGTTTTACACAAGTGAAATAACCCATACGTAAAGTTACCAAAAGAAGCTAAAATGAATAGAAGAATACAATTTCCCAAAACAGGGAACAAATATTGAGCAGAAAACCAGCAGACGGAAGAAAGGAAAAAAAAAAAAAAAAAAAACAACAACAACGCAATAGTAGCTCAATACCGCCACTTCAGAGATTCACTGCGTTCATATAGCCTTTTTTGTTCCGATAAACACGTTCTATTACACTGCAATAAGGATATAAACCAAAAATTTGAGCCAAACAAACAAAAAATTATAGCCAAACCATTTTTGGCTTTTGGGAAATATGTCTCAGACCCTCAAAGGACATTGCACCAAACTGCTGGTCTTCATGTCACGAGAGCTACACCAATACTAAAATATGTGCAAAGTTACCTCTGTGGGTGTTTGACTTTGAATCTAAAAACTGTGACAGGTAACTTTAAACAGCAGTTAAAGGAGTTTGTACTCTTATGGTAACTTCCAATTGGCAAATAAAAAGAAAACTTGCTTATTAGGAGAAATACATTATTATTTTTAAAACAAAAACAAAAGGAAAAACTAATGCAGTATAAGATGAGCAAAGTCAGGATTGAGCTCAAATTTTGTGCTGTATCAGTCGGAGGGCTGGAAGACCTGCCTCTACCTGGTCCAGACAGATAGATGCTTTCCCCCTGAAAAAATAGAAGGATCCTTCGTTGTTTTTCCGCAGCCATATTAGACTCAGCAAACCGCCGGAAGACAGGGTATCTACCTCCAACCAAGCCCGTATCCAGGGGGGGGCTAAGGGCTTTGAATACCCCCGAAATTTTTGTCCGACTCATAAAGTTTTTTTTAAGAGCCCCTGAAAAAAAAAAATTCTGGATAAGGCCCTGCCGCCGACACAACAAAATACCTATAAATCCGACCGATGAAGAACTTTACGACGAACCAGCGTCCACCCACGTAGAATCGTGTGTGATTTGAAGCAACTTTACTTGCTGCCCTGCTCGTCAGCATAGACGCTTGCTGACTTTTTCTGCGACCTCTTACAGAGTTTTCTAGCCAAAAGATGGGTGGCTCCGAAATACTTTGGAGCGTGATTGACTTTTATCATTGCGGTTTCTTGTAGACGGCTGGTGCTCAAAAAGTGATTGTATCAATTTGACTGCTCCACATAAGCTACTACATATTAAAAAAAAAAAAAAAAAAAAAAAAAAAAAAAAAAAAAAAAAAAAAAAAAAAAAAAAAAACGAATTCAAATGTTATTTGAAAATGGCTTTAATTCGTTACAAACCTTGAAAACTTTTCTTCCTTGTTTAAAAACTTATCAAAAAAATTTCCCCTTCTCCTTCTACTCCATAAAGACCAGCTTATATCCCTACTAGGAACGTATTTTCCCAATTTCCCTAATATTTCACTTTATAATGCTTTTCCTATCCCATTGATTGCAATCAAAGAATTACTATGAATTGCTATACAGAAGCACACGGGTTCAATTCCGGTTGTGACCAGTTATTTAGTTTGGGACGGGGGTCAGTGGCGTGACTCTGTAAGTTTAGCCAGAGTCGACTTAGCTCTAAATGGGTACCTGGAGAAATGTGGGGAAGGTAAGCAAGAAGGGTGTGTGAAAGCACAGGATGGTTGGCCCCCAAACCCCCATTGCACTTCCTGGCTGAAGGGCCATGAACCGGAGATCAACACCACCGGTTTGGACCTTAAGGGTCTAGTGCCGTCCTACTTACTTTACTTTTCTTACTTACTAGTCCTGAAAGAATTAGGAAATAGTTTCAATGTACAAAGTGGGAAAAAATTCACGGAACCGATGAGTTTGACTTCCACTCAACAGTGATAAACAAATTCATAAAACAGGTATCCTAAAATTCTGAACCGTTGAGCAAAAATTAGTTACATGCAACTTTTAGCAAATGACTATTACCGAACACTGAAATCCAGGGTGTAGAAAGGCATGGGTCTTTAACAAAATATCAACGGGAAACATTGAACCCTTCTACCATCTTGAATCTAGGGGCGTTATGAAATAGGGGGGAGGCAAAGGCCAGCCGCATACCCAGCTTGTCTCCCAGTGGAAATTTAGCGTCTTTAAGATCATATTAAATCTACGATATGCCGACATAATTCATGCAAACACATAAACGGATCAGTTTTCTTTAATACACCATTACCTTTATGGTACTATATGGTCATTTTCAATATCATTTTCAATTGACTTGGGAAAAGCAGCTCCAACTTTGCCCCCCCCCCCAGATTTTGACGCCACTGCTTAAATAAGTCGAATTAGGGAATGATTTCAACTGAAAACCTAACTATTCGGCTCTTCATATATAAAAACGTATTATTAAAATATTAGTCAGCTCATAATCTCTTGCAAATAACAAGCGTCGGTCCTAGTAACAAAAATCACCAACTGATTAAGGTGCCGCATCCATATTATCAACTAACAATCGAGCAGTTCCACTGCCATTGAAAAAAGAGCGCAGATTGTTTGTTACTGATTTTATCCAGTAACGACCTGATTTTAATTTATTTCTGACTAAGCCATAAAAATACCTTTTCAGAAAAACAAATTGAGATATGCCCGACACATACATCAGGCCGTGGCAAAAGTGTACCAAGCGTTGTGAGAACTGTACCGAGCGTGGCGGTACTGCACGGCGCACGTGGTACTCGGATATATACACCAGGTAGCAGAAAGTGGGGAACCTTGCGGATATAGTAAGCATAATATTTATGTGGTGCATAACCAACACATAAGATTAGTTAAAACCACACAGACAATTGATTATTTGTCATAAATATTCTTAAGACAATAATGGCTGGATATAACAATAAAAACAACAAAAGAGAACGAGAAACAAAAAGTTTTAGTTCTTGAATTTTGATGTTTTAGTCTCCCGCGTTGTTACCGACGCATTCTTTATTTGCTTTTACTCAAGTTTCTTCTTACATTTTTTTCAACATGTTTATTTCTATTCATGGTTCATTAAAAATATTTAGGGGGGGGGGAGACTTTGACAAAATAGATATATTTTCATACTGGGGCTAAATTTCCTTCACCGTTTTGTAAAATATATTTGCTAAAACGAACTTGAAGATTGAACATAAATCCTCCAATGACGGGAACAACTTTCACTTTTTGGATTTCCAACGAATAGTCTAAACTAAGGAACATAAATTAGGATATTCAAGTCATTCAATTTGAAGTATTTGCATAATCTAATTGGCCCCAAACTAGCCTAAGTTCATCTCATGGGACCAACTTCTTAGCTTGAACAAACTATCGACCGAGTGCCTAAAATTGATTGGTTTCTCCAGACTTATAACGCCAAAAAAAATATTTTAACTAAATGAAAATATTGGTAAAAGAAGGAAGAAAAAAGAAGCATTTGGAAGGTGTTTTAACCCGAAAGATTTTTATTCATTATTTAAGCCGTAGATATGAATGAATGTAGGACTTTTAGAATCTTAACAGAGATCTTAATAATATTAAGGAATCTCAATGTCAGGAATTTTCAAAAGGATTAAGGAATTTTCACCTTGTTGAAAATTCAAACATGGATGTATAAGCACTAAGTGCTTCTGTACGACGCAAACAAATAGGAACAGGCTTTACAAAGAAAATTCGAAGATAGCGTTGGTTTTGCCTCAAAACAACTGACAATGTCAGGTTTTTGGTTCGACTCAACAACAAATTTTCTTTAAATCTTGGGTTTTGAGACATTGTTTCAAATTTTAGATTTATCAATAGGAACGTCTTTATTATTTAGTAAGTTTTTATGTGAATTTGTCATAAATTCCACTTCAAATATTTTTCCACTGAACCTATCTGGGTCTCTTTAGTTGATAATATCCTATTCATTTGCAACCATAGACACGTTTTCATGAATGAGTGTATTTGAATACTTCGAAACCAACCTACAACTTACAATAGCCTCAAGTTTCAAAGAAGCTTCCTTTGTTGGATGACTAAATTCTCAAAAGGGTTTCCAACATTGAATTTCTTATATACAGGAAGATCACTCATAATGATCGTTATTTAATTTTTTTCAAACTATTCCCATTCTGTGAAAAATTGAATGATAATTTGTTTAGTTGAAATAGTTTAGAAAATCTATCCAGGCCCCTCAGCTAAGATAAATAAAATACGTTTAGACGAACTTATTGACCAGACTACAGAAAAAATACAAGAAAAATATTAGCAAAAACAATAATGACCACACAAGGATTAATCGTATTAACATAAACTGAATCAATATATAGGCTGAATCTATGCCACATAATCTGGTTTTGGCTAAACTGTCCGAAATAATCAAAATCCCAAAACGTGTCAAAAACGAAAATGAAGAGCAAAGAAACCGGCGATTAGAAGATATGTAAAAAACGACAATTACAGCGTGTCTAAAATGAAATGAAGAGCAAGACACACGCTGTTAGAAGAAAAGCGGTGGCGTGTCAAAAATGAAAAAGAGGAGTAAAGGCACACGCAGTTAGAATACATGCGACACCGAACATGTGAGCAAGTCAAAAATGAAAATGAAAAGAAAAGACAAACGCGATTAGAAGACATGCGACAGCAAACATGTGAGCGAGTCAATGAAAATCAACCTGAACTGTGAGAATAAAAACGTGTCAAAATTGAAAATGATAGCGATGATGATTGGGTTTGGGATTTCGACAAGGATAAGGTCATCAATGCTTACCATACCTTTTTTTTAAAAAAAAGTTCGGCAATATGTATTTTATAATGATGAAATACAAGCCGAGGTAAAACAAACCAAACAAATTGAAAATGGTATCGATGATTATTAGGTTTTGGATTTTGATATGGATAAGGTCATCAATGCCTATCTTACCTTTGAAAATCAAATACCTGGGCTAGATAAATCTTTGGAAGAAAAAGAAGTTTTCGTCCCACCACCTGAACAATTAAAAGAAGCAAAGGTTCGGCGATATGTCTTTCGTAATGACAGAAGGCAAGCCGAGGCAAAAGAACAAGTGTTTGTCCCACTACATGAAAAATTAAAACATAACAAAGGTTCGGCGAAATATCTTTCATAATGACAAAAGAAAAGCCGAGGCAAAAGATGAAGTCTTTGTCCCACTACCTGAACAATTAAAAGAAACAAAGGTTTGTCGATATTTCTTTCATAATGACAAAAAAAAGCCGAGGCAAAAGAAAAACTGTTTGTCCCACCACCTGAACAATTAAAACAAACAAAGGTTCAGCGACATGTCTTTCATTACGACAAAAGAAAAGCCGAGGCAATAGAAAAAGTGTTTGTCCGACTACCTGAAAAATTAAAAGAAAAAAAAGATCGACAATACGTCTTTCATAATGAAACAAGAGCTAAGAGATCATATGGCACTTGTGACGAGGTCGGAAGAGCCAAGAGCTCATATGGCATGAGCTCTAGCAAAATTCTAAGCATCAAGTAATAAGAATCATCTTTTCCAAGATTTCTCGTTTCCCCCGTCAACTCCCCCAATATCACCAGATACGGTCGGGATTTGAAATAAGAGCTCTGAGCCACGAAGTCCTTCTAAATATCAAATTTCATTAAGATCCAATCACCGATTCGTAAGTTAAAAATCCCTGATTTTTCAATTTTTTCTCTCTCTCCAACCCCCCCAGATAGTCAAATTGGGGAAACGACTGTTATCAAGTCAATTTGTGCAGGTCCCTGACATGCCTACCACTTTTCATCGTCCTAGCACGTCCAGAAGCAGCGAACTCGTCAAAGCACTGGAAATCCCCCCCCCCCCCCGATTCCCCCAAAGAGAGCGGATCCGGTCCAATTATGTCAATCACATATCTAAAACTTGTGCTTATTCTTCCCATCAAGTTTCATCCCGATATCTCCACTCTAAGCGTTTTCCAAAATTTTTGTTTTCCCCCTCCAACCCCCTACGTTCCCGGGTCACATTCGAATTAAAAATAGAGCATCAGAGACACAAGGCCTTTCTATATATCAAGTTTCATTGAGATCCTATAACCCATTCGTAAGATACCTCAATTTTCACGTTTTCCAAGATTTCCGGTTTCCCCTCCTACTCTCCACAATATCACTAGATCCGGTCAGAATTTACAATAAGAGCTCTAAGATATGATTTTCCTCTGAATATCAAATTTCATTAAGATCTGCTCACCCGTTCTTGAGTTAAAATACCTAATTTTTCTCATTTTTACGAAACAACATCCCCCCCAACTCTCCCAAAGAGAGTGGATTCAGTCCGGTTATGTCAATCACTTATATTGGACTTGGTGCTTATTCTTTCCGTCAAGTTTCATCCCGATCTCTCCACTCTAACCGCTTTCGTAGATTTCCAGTTTCCAAGATTTCTATTCCCCCCTCCGACCCCCTATGTCCACAGATCCGATTCAAATTAAAAATAGAGCATCTGAGACACAAGATCTTTCTATATATCAAGCTTCATTAAGATCCTATCACACATTCGTAAGATACCTCAATTTTCACATTTTCCAAGATTTCCGGTTTCCCCCTCCAACTCCCCCCAATGTCACTGGATCTGAACAGGATTTAAAATAACAGCTTTGAAGCACAAGATCCTTCCAAATGTCAAATTTAATTAAGATCTGATCACCCGTTCGAAAGTTCCAAATACCTCATTTTTTCTAATTTTGCCGAATTAACCCCCCCCCCCCCCCAACTTCCCGCAAAGAGAGCGGATCTGGTCCAGTTATGTCAGTCACGTATCTTGGACTTGTGCTTATTCTTCCCACCAAGTTTCATCCTGATCTCTTTACTCTAAGCGTTTTCCAAGATTTCTTGCCCCCCAAACTGAGTAACGAGGTCCTTCTAAATATGAAATTTCATTAAGATCCGATCACTCCTTCGTAAATTAAAGCTACCTCATTTTTTCTAATTTTTCAGATTCAACCCATCCCCCAAAAGATAACGGATCCGTACCGGCTATTTCAATCACTCATCTAGGATTTGTGCTTATTTTTCTCAACAAATTTCATCCCGATCCCTCCACTCTAAGCGTTTTCTAAGATTTTAGGTCCCCCCAACTCCCCCCGATGTCACCGGATCCGGCCGGGACTTAAAATAAGAGCTCTGAGACACGATATCCTTCTAAATATCAAATTTCATTGAGATTCAATCACCTGTCCGTAAGTTAAAAATACCTCATTTTTTCTAATATTTCCGAATTAACCGTCCCCCACTCCCCCCAGATGATCGAATCGGGGAAACGACCACTTTTAATTTAATTTGGTCTGGTCCCTAATACGCCTGCCAAATTCCATCGTCCTGGCTTATCTGGAAGTGCCTAAACTAGCAAACCCGGGACAGACAGACCGACAGAATTTGCGATCGCTATATGTCACTTGGTAAATACCAAGAGCTGTAAAAAGACAAGTCGAGGCAAGAGAAGTTTTTGTCCCACCATCTGAACAGTTAAAAGAAACAAAGGTTCGGCGATATATCTTTCATAATGACAAAAGAACACATCAACAGAATAAACTTTTTGTTTTGATTCCAAATGTATAAAATTCATTAACTTTAAAGTTACCAATTAATTACCATTATTAACCAAGTCCCTGTGAAACTTTTTTCAAAATTTCGAAAAAGCGGGAATTAACCCCAAAAAAGTGAGTGGTTTTGATGAAAAAATATGCTATCCAATTCAACATATAGGAGAACTCTATTGTTGAGGTTCCAATTTCTTAACTAAAAAATATTATATTTGGTATTTTTTCCATGAAGGATTGTCACCAATACTTATTTATTTATCCCCTTCCCAAGAGGGTAAAATTTAACCATTGGCTCTAGAATATCAAACGAAGGCTCATTAAAAAGAAAATTAAACATTTTATTGATATTTTGAATCAAACAGTTCGTGGTAACGAACTGTAGTAAGGAGCGACCCGGCTCAATAGTAACCGAAACTCTAAAAAATGGAATTTTGATACCAATAGTTACATCAAAAGAATCGCATTTCAATGCGAGTTACGAGTTACGAAAGTTACGAGCCTGAGAAAATTTGCCTCATGTTAGAAAATAGGGGGAAACACCCCCTAAAAGTCATACTTAACAAAAATAACACCATCAGATTCAGCGTATCAGAGAACCTTATTGTAGAAGTTTCAAGCTCCTATCTACAAAAATGTGGAATTTCGCATTTTTGCTAGAAGACAGATCACGGATGCGTGTTTATTTGTTGTTTTTTTCCCAGGGGTGATCGTATCAACTGAGGGGTCCTAGAATGTCAAGAGAGGGCTCATTCTAACGAAAATCAAAAGTTCTAGTGCCCTTTTTAAGTGACCAAAAAAATTGGAGGGCACCTAGGCCCCCTCCCACGCTCATTTTTTCCCAAAAGTAACCGAATCAAAATTCTGACCTGTGTTTACATATAGTAATGGTTACTGGGAAGTGTACAGACGTTTTCAGGGGGATTTTTTGGTTTAGGGGGGGATTGTTGAGGGGGGGGAGGGTTACGTGTGAGGATATTTCCGAGGAGAAACTTCTCATGGGGGAAGAGAATTACAATGAAGGGGGCGCAGGATTTTCTAGCATTATCTGAAAAACAATGAAAAAATAAATATGAAAAGTAAAACAGTTCAAAATAGGGATGAAACCGTTTAATTGACAGTAAACACATATAAAATTTAACTGGATATTTCAAACACATATACAGTATTCATCATCAGATGTAAAACTCATCATCAGAGTTTTACTGCTGATGATGAACACTGTATATGTGTTCGAAATATCCAGTTAAATTTTATATCTGTTCACTGTCAATAAAAAGGTTTCATCCCTATTTTGAACTGTTTTACTTTCGTCACGGAAAGGCAGTGTGGTCTTCGAAGCTAAACATGAAAAGTTTTTTCTACTGAAAGTCAGGAGCAGCATTAAAACTTAAAACGAACAAAAATTATTACGCATATGAGGGGTTCACTTCCTCGTTATACCTCATTCTTTACGCTACAGTATTTTTAGTAATTTCAACTATTTATTCTACGGCCTTTGTGATTCAGAGGTCATTCTTAAGGAGTTGGGGCAAAATCTAAGCTTCAGTGAACCCCCTCATATACGCAAACCTGAACCCCCTCATATACGCAATAAAAACATACGAATATAGAAGTTCGTTACGTAAGTTAATTCGTAAGTTACGTATATTTTCTACCAATGAAAACGTTTGTAAAAAATTAAAAGTTCTAGTTGTTTTATTAAGTAATAAAAAACTTGGAGGGCAACTAGGCCTCCTCTTTCGCTCCTTTTTTCTCAAAATCTTCCGATTAATTGCAATCAATTATTTATGTGCAGAGAGCCAAGATCACAACATGCATTAATTCAAAAACGTCAAGAAATTAAATAAAAACTCATCAACGTCCCGCTCTTTACGCTAATGTTTTTTACTGTTTTAAAAAGTAGAGTTGAGAGAAAGAGTGAAACTTTAGCGTAAAGAGCGGGGCGTTGATGATGAATCAGCCCCTTTCATATACGAAGTAATTTCTTTCCGATTTAAGTTTTAATGTCGCTACTTACTTTCAGTTAAAAAAACTTTTTTTTTTATTTAATCAACAAAAGATCGAATTAAAGATGGCAATAGCAATGTTTCCCCTTAACACGAAAAAAAATAACTTTAATCTATTCTCATTCTCTTGTAGAACAATTATCTCAATGAAAGATGAGGGAATCATGAATTGTAAATCCTGCCAAATGACAGAGAAAATTTTGCAAAACAAACATTTTCTTATGGCTACGATAATTCATTAATTATACAATAACTGACGCCTGTCCTCTCTGCCAGAAAGGAACTACTTAAGGGGGAAATAAATTGGCTAGCCCTTCTAGATACATTGTTCAGCAAATAAAAGAAAGCTATATAGGATAAGAAGCCTTTTTTCCTCAAGCCAAAGAAATTGATATTTACTGTAACAGAAAGGATGCTACAAGAATAGGTAAAGCAATAAAAGTGATTGATTTGACAATTGGTGATCCTTCTAAGAAAATGCAGTAACAATAAGAAAACAAACTGGAATCAACGATAAACTATGGCAAATAATAAAATGTATTGTACCAGTAGCATTCACAGGTATGTCTATTTAGACTCATATTTCTGTTCAGATGGTTTCGTATTAAATCAGGACTTAAGCAGGGTTTTGTTCTATCCCCTTTATATGGATCATTTTGACGGATTCTGTCTCGATGAGGATAGGAAAGGCAATGGGAGACCACGGAATCAAATGGATAAGAAAAAATCTCCTGGACTAAGATTATAATGATGATTTAAGCATCCTAGATGAAAGCATGAGCAAAATGAATGGACTTTTTGAGGTTTTGCGAGATCAAGGTGCTAGAATAAGTTTGAAAATTAACGTTAAGAAAACTAAGTCACTAAGGCTTGGAATAAGTGACGATGAAAAGGTGACGTTGGGTAGCAAAAAGATTGATAAGGTGGGCAGCTTCGCTTACCTTGGTAGTATTATTAGCAAAAATGGTGGGAGCAGTGTAGATATTAAAAGTAGAATAGCAAAAGCTCAGTGTTTTTTTTTATCACAATTAAAAAAAAAAGTTTGGTAAAACAAAAAGACACTGCAAACCAATATTAGAACATTGGAAGCTACAGTGATGGCAGTGGTCAAATAAGGCTCTGAAGCATGGGCACTCCAAAAAGCAGATGAAGATCTGCTAGATGTTTTCCACAGAAATTGCCTATGGACTGTTTCGGGTACCCGGCTGACTGACCGTATTTCAAACAGTAGGCTTTACGAAAAGTGTCCTCCAATCCAGCTTACTAGGGCTGTAATGAGAGAAAGGTTGAGATGGCTAGGGCACGTTTTTCGGATGAAAGATTGTCGAAGATTGTTTTTTTTGGCCAGCCGCCTAGGGTTAAACGGAAAGAGGTAGTCCTCATTTGGGGTGGGGGATATCAAAAAGGTAGATTTAAAGAAAATTGGAATTTCCTGAGAGGGTGTAAAGAGTGAGGCTTTGAATAGATCGGGATGGAAGAGGAGCATTCGTAGCTGTGTCGACCTCAGGCGGCTTGGTGCTGCGGTAAGTTGTTAGTAGTGGTAGAAGTAGTAGTTACTGTCCAGACAATTCCGGCTCACATGTAGAATTTTATGTATCGCATCATTAGGATATAACAAAGCACCTAATTCTAGAGTCTGGAACTCAAGAACCCTCTTTTACCACTAGCAAGGTCTTTTTATAGCCCCTCCCCCTCCCACCGAAAAATGCTTTTGTAACTCCCCCTGCCCCGAAAAAAATCCTGAATAGAACCCTGGTCACAATATTTACCATCTGCATTTAAGCGTGGCGTTAGCATATATGACTGGACTACCACCCCTTAGTAATTGCATGCCCAGGCATACAAGTTTAGGAATTGAAGTTTTGCATAACTTACATGTAAACACCATTTTATGGTAAACTCGGCAAACTTTATTTGAAAAAATAACGAGTTAGGTGGAGAGTCCAGCTCAGGAAGATCAGGTTTATGACCGTCCCTTATAAGACGAAGCACTTATTTGCCAAAATCAGAAGAGTTACCGGGATGACATAATAGTTATTAGTTACCCGAGTTTTTCATAGCACAATACAAGTATGAGCACCGATTTTGTCAGACTGGCTTATTCAAAATCACTCAATACAAAATTTTTAGGTCTAGCTAACACTTCATAAAAAAATGACATAGTGACATTGTTGCAATAAAGATTGTAGGAGGACTTGGAACAATTCGTGGTTTTAAGAATTTTTTTACCATCACAAATTTATTACTTTTATTTTACACTTTAATCCACTCTTGTATTTCATACGGATGTGTGCTGTAGTCTAGCAACCTTTATTCGAACTTTAAACGCGTTCAAATTCTTCAGAACAAAGTGGTGTAACTTAATGGTGAATCCGTGGAAAATGTTAATGATGCTGCGGTGGGTATTAACAAACTCAAAGTGCTTTGTATTTGAAAAGCAGGGATATTCTCTGATCTTTGTTGGAATTGTTTGAGGTACTTCGTATTTTTTAAAAGAAAATATATCCCTTGAAAGTTACAGAATTCGCAATACAGATAATTTAGGCACTGAACACAGAAGTTGAGTTACAGCAGGGTTTTCTGTCAAATTTCTAGGTCCTAAGGTTAGGAGCTCTCTCCCAGAGCATTCGGGCAGCGGATTCAAAAGTAAAAAAGCACTTTCTTTTGGGTCTTGCTCCTAGATGTTTTATTTTTTGGGTTATCTAATGCTTTTCTGCATATTCATTTTTATTTAAATGAGAGAACACATGTCATAATTTGGTTGTTTTGTTTCTTTTTTTGTTTGTTGTTGGTTTTATTTGTTTACTAAGAGAGATCTATGTGATCATAAGTACCAAGTACTTTAGTGTCGTTCTTTGGGCGGCAACTTGGATTAATGGTACGTGTTAAATAGTTTTGTAATTAAATAATATGAAGTGACTAAATGCAGTATCAAATCGTTGCCTTTATAACAGACAAATACAAAATTTCACAATTTTGCAGATCGGACATTGAAAACAGGAAGGGAGTTATCTGATATGCTCAATTTGATGGTATAATTTGCATCAAGATCATTCCCCTTCTTAAGGGCGTTTTCGCTTTTTTCCTAAATAAGTCCAATTTTCTCCGACTCGTAAGTTTCGTTGGTTAACTTTAAATTTAATGTTTTTTTCATATTTAGAACTACCACAAAAAGGAGATTCTTTCTATGTAACTTTAAGTTCATAGGGCTTCGGAACGCAAAACACTACTTAATTATAGTTTTTTTTTCAAGACCCTTTGATCTAACATAGAAGATCATACTTAGAACTTATTCTGTCTATCAATTAGATCTGATTACTCCCCTAATCAGAGATCCACTGACAAAATAAATTTTATTGAAAAATTACATGCAAGTGCTGACTTTTTGCTATCAAAATACCCAAATGCAGGAATTTTCCTGATGGGAGACGCAAATGATTTAAAACTTGAGTCTACATGTAATGCTTTTAATTTAAAACAGACTGTAAAGGTCCCAACCCCCAAAAGGCAAAACTACTGTTGATTTAATTTGCACCAATCTTTCGAAGTTTTACAAACCCGTCTCCAATCTACCCCCTCTAGGTAGTAACCACTTTAGCCTTCTCCTATCTCCTCTGGCTAATGTTAAGCAGTCGTTTTCCGTTACTGAAACCGTTTATAGACCTCTGAACTGTAAATTAAACAAATGACGTTGGCTGCAAGGCTTTTGTCCCTCAAAAATTTATTGAGGAGTAATTATGAATCCCATTTTCATGAGAAAAAAATTAAAATGTGTTCTTCAGATAAGCCTTATATTGAGATTTTTCAAGGTAGGTCGTATTACTGAGGCTAATAGTCTAAAGAAATTCCTAAAGAAAAAAAAATAAGAAAAGCAGGTTCTGATCATTATAATAGTCAAGTCAAAAATCTATATTCTAACAAGACTAAGCAATGGTATAGAAAAATCAAAGAGATATACAGAAAAAGTCCTTCTGAAGTCAATTTTCATCTCCTTGAACCCCCTAATAAGACTGCCAACGATTTGAACTTGGACCTTGCTTCCATCGTTCAAAGTCTATTTTCAACCACATCACCAAATTTAGCAAATTCCTAAGTTGCTGGAAATAAGGTTTTATAACACCTGTCCCAAAAAATGCACCAGTCTAATCTGACTTTCGCCAACATACGCCCCATTAGACTCACTTCAGTTTTTTCCAAACTTTATGAAGGTTTCATCTGTGACTGGCTTAAAGTTAAAATTTACCCACGCATTGACGTCCGACAGTTTGGTAATCTAAGGAAAACTTCTACCACCCATTACCTTGTGCACTTAATACATACCATCTTTAGTAACCTTGACAAACCAAACGTTTGGCTGAACCTTGTCTTAGTTGATTTCCATGTTGGTTTTCAAAAAGCTTTTGACTTGGTTGTCCACACCACCCTAATTCGCTCAATACTGGTCAACTTTGAACTTGATTCTCTCTTAGTAAATATTGTTATATTGTTTCTTTCAAATAGATCTCAAGTTGTAAAATACAAAAATATTTTCTCTAACCCCCTCCCTACATAATGTGGAATTCCTCAAGGAACTTTATTGGAACCAATTTTATTTCTAGTTATGAATAATGATATTGGTAAGGAATTCCCCCAAAGGAGGAAATACGTGGATGACTTGTCGATCCTTGAAGTATGTCACAGGAATATTAAAAGTGACCCCCGCGGAGTCCTAACCCATATTTCAGATGAAGCTAAGAACCTAAAAATGAAAGTAAATTCCACTCAATCAAATATAATGACGATGAATTACTTGAAATCCACACCCTATCCCACCTGAAATGTTTGTGAAACATGTTAAAACTCCTTGGTGTCACAATTTCAAATAATCTTAAGCGAGACTTGCATGTTTTAAATATTGTTAAACCAGCAAATGTTCATTGTCAATGTTAAACTGTAAAACAAATTTAATTGCCCTAAGATGCATTCCCTCTGTGTCATTTGTTTTTATCCCCCACCTTTTCTGTTTCTGTTTTAGCCATTTATCACATAAGTTCATTTTAGTTCTTGGACTTGGCATTTTTTTTTCTTTTGCGTTAAATTTTTATTGACCATTTTTATGCTTAATTGGCGTTTTCTTTCCCTTTGTCTTGCTGTATTATTTGTTACTTTGTTTTTCTTTTATTTTTAGACATGTGAAGCAAATTGGGCTCTATTAGAGCTTGTGATAGCCTTGTGAAAAATTAATATTACCTTAGCTTTATCTAAGAAACAATTTATTATTTTTGATTTTTTTAATGTTGCCGTGAATAAAATTTATCCTGAACAACAAAAAAAGATAATTCCATGTTTGGATCGTCAATACTTTTACAGTAATAGAAAAGCTAATCAAATTAATGGAAATTTAGAATTTAGAAAATTGTTAGAACTGGGAAGAGAAATGTCATTCTATGGAAAATTGTTTTGAGGACAAAAGATATGCAAGAACTAATTTCCAAGAAGGACGATCTCGGAATGGAAATGAAATTCTTTTATCGTAAAGATTGTTATGTATTTATGCTGATTTAATAAAGAGCTGTCTGTTTATACTACTATATTAGGAGTATTATCAAAAATACGTGATTTAAGGTTTTCATGACAAGGAAAGAAATTGGTACGTGATATGCAACAATACTCAACAGATTACTACCAAGAAAAAGGAGCCAAAAGCTTTGAGCTTGCCAAAGGAAAAGAAAATACTGGATGTTTTCGCATCGAGCTCAAGCGGCAAATTTTAAAGTTCTTTAAGTACCAACATAAATGGATGCTGTAGTAGCTATTGGGACATAACCAAACTTAAGACCATAAAAGGTTTCAATACCTCAAGATAAATTACAAAATCACATAACTTTGAGTACTACATACAAATTAAAATTAAACTAATTCAGCTCCAAACTACATATTCCACAAAAGCTTTCTTAAATCATTAACGGCTTCATGGGGGGGGGGATAAAATATCTAAATTTTAGACCAATGCATTTTAGAACGAATTTTCAGGCTTAATAGTTTTATTAACACTTTGCCATTAGATGGAATAACTTTCCGAAATGACAAGCTCAAGGAAGCCTTGAAAACCATATCATGGTTCAAAGAGCTTACTATCTCAAACCCCATAGAGTATTGAATATTCACTAGTCTTAGAAGACGACAAACCAGTAAAGCCGTAAGATTAAGCGGCAATATTTAATGATTGGTCCTGCCATAGTGCGGCGACGGAAAAATTTGGGACCTAAGCTCCGCATGGACGACCATGGACACCCGAAAGCTGCGTTATAAAGGCAGCCACCAGAAAATCACAGCTGCGGGGTAAAAAAACCATGCTTTCATGTTGGCAGCGTTGATTCACGTTCGTTCAGCGAACTCTCTAGTTGTTGGGTTAGCGAGACAGTACGCTGTTTTAGCATTTAAGCGCAAATTAACGTCAATATGTGTACATTTACATTGCTTGATTATATGGTTACACTCGTCGAGCGTTCTGGGAGGAGCTAATCGCTAATCAGTGGAAAATTAAAAGTGAACAAAATAAAAACATTGATTTCCTGATGATCGGGACTCAAGTCTCGAGCAAAGTTGTCAACCACCCAGGGTAATTTCTTTCAGTTTGAAAATTGTTAACACGGGAAAGGAGCTGAAAGAAATTTGAGTAAGTACAAATTTAAATATTAGGCGATATAGCTAAATTGTATATACTGTGTTTATAAGTGAGCAATAATTGTGTATGTATTAATAAATGTTCTGGAAAAAAGCTCAATATTTTTCCGGGAAAATTAATATCTTGGGATATTGTCGCATAAAAAAACAATCTAGACAGGTCATAAGCATGAGAAAATTCTTTCAGAGCCTTAATTTGGTTTTTTCCAATGACGTCATATACTATGTTAGTACATCATATAAGCTTTTCTTATGACATCATTTAAGCATTTCTTATATAATGTCATTCATAGAATAGATAATATTGTTGAGTTTCCGATACAACAGTTACCTATACAATATAATGTCTGTTGGGAGGCCCCAAAAATGAAAATTTGCACTCGCAGTTGCTATAAATGATGATTCTTTGGAAATAATGATAGATCGTAATAAACTTACCTAAGCTATGAATGTCAGGTGATTGATTTTTCTAACGATAATTTCGACAGGACCTGTGCCTGTCATCATCAGGTTAAATTCTTTTTAACCTGATGATAACAGGCACAGGTCCAGTCGAAATTATCGTTAGAAAAATCAATCACCTGACATCCATAGCTTAGGTAAGCTTATTACCATCTATCATTATTATGCACAAAAGTCAGGTTGATCTCAGAGAATATATTACAAATACCTACGGAGGGTATGTGGACAAACAAGTCAAAGATCTATCTCTCCTATTTTAGGAAGAAAGCTAGAATTAAAAAAAAAGAATTTAACCTGATGATGACAGGCACAGGTCCTATCAAAATTATCTTTAGAAAAATCAATCACCTGACATCCATAGCTTAGGTAAGGTTATTACCATCTATCATTATTATGCATAAAAGTCAGGTTGGCCTCAGAGAATATATTACAAATAACTATGGAGGGTATATGGCCAAACAAGTCAAAGATCTATCTCTCCTATTTAGGAAGAAAGCTAGAATAATAAAAAAAAAGGAATTTAACCTAATGATGGCAGGCACAGGTCCTGTCGAAATCATCGTTAGAAAAATCAATCACCTTACATCCATAGCTTAGGTAAGCTTATTATCATCTATCATTATTATGCATAAAAGTCAGGTTGGCCTCAGAGAATATATTAAATTCTTTGGAACCAACACCTGAACTGTCAAACGTGATAAGAACATCAATTACGGCAACACCAATACGGACAGCTAAAGCAAAGGCCATTGCTAAATTGTCTAAAATAATTAAAATCCAAACTTGACCTAAGAGCTCATTTGGCACTTGTGACGAGGCGAGAAGAGCTAAGAGCCAAGAGATCATTTGGTATGAGCTCTAACAAAATTCTATGAATCAGTAGATTGATTTAAAACGGAAAATAAGAGGCTTAATGCCGGTCGGGATTTAAAATAAGAGCTCTTAGTCAAGATGTCCTTCTAAATATCAAAATTCATTAAGATCCGATCACCCACTCGTAAGTTATAAATACCTAATTTTTTCTAATTTTTCCTCTCCCTTTAGCCCCCCAAATGGTCGAATCTGGGAAAACAACTTTATCAAGTCAAATTATGCAGCTCCCTAACACGCCTACCAGTTTTCATCGTCCTAGCACGTCCAGAAGCACCAACCTCGCCAAATCACTGAACCCCTCCCCCCAACTCCCCCAAAGAGAGCGAATCCAGTACGATTCTGTCAATCATGTATCAAGGACATTTGTTTATTTTATCCACCAAGCTTCATCCCGATTCCTCCACTCCAAGTGTTTTCCAAGATTTCCCCCTCCAACTCCCCCCAATGTCAAAAGATCTGGTCGGGATTTGAAATAAGACCTCTGAGACATGAATTCCTTCTAAAAATCAAATTCATTAAGATCCGATCATCTATTCATAAGATAAAAATACCCCAATTTTCACGTTTTCCAAAAATTTCGGTTTCCCCCTCCAACTCCCCCCAATGTCACAGGATCTGGTCGGAATTTAAAATTAGAACTTTAAAGCACAAGATCATTCTAAATATCAAATTTCATTAAGATCTGGTCACCCTTTCGTAAGTTAAAAATACCTCATTTTTCAAAATTATCCCCCCCCCCCCATTCCACCAAAGAGAGCAGATGCAGTCCGATTATGTCAGTCACGTATTTTAGACAGGTTTCTATTCTTCCCATCCAGTTTCATCCTGATCTCACCGCTTTAAGTATTTTCTTAGATATCCGGTCCCCCCAACTGCCCCCCCCCCCATTTACGCTTTATCCGGTTGAGATTTATAATAAAAGATCTGAGTTACGAGGTCCTTCTAAATATGAAGTTTCATGAAGATCCGATCACTCCTTCGTAAGTTAAAAATACGTCATTTTTTCTTATTTTTCAGAATTACCCCTCCCCCAATAGAGTGGATCCGTTCCAATTATGTAAATCACGTATGTAAGACTTCTGATTTTTTACCCCACCAAGTTTCATCCCGATCCCTCCAATCTAAGCGTTTTCCGTGATTTTAGGTTCCCCCACCCCAAACTTCCCCCAATGTCACCAGATCCGGTCAGGATTTAAAATAATTGCTTTAAGACACGATATCCTTCTAAATATCAAATTTCATTGAGATCCGATCACCCATTCGTAAGTTAAAAATACCTCATTTTTTCTAATTTTTCAGAATTAGCCCCTCCCCCAACTACCCCAAAGAGAGCGGATCCGTTCCGTTTATGTCAATCAAGTATCTAGGACTTGTACTTATTTTTCCCACCAAGTTTCATCCCGATCCCTCCACTCTAAGTGTTTTCCAAGTTTTAGGTTTCCCCCTCCCAACCCCCCCCCAATGTCACCAGATCCGGTCGGGTTTAAAATAAGAGCTCTGAGCCATGATATCCTTCTAAATATCAAATTTCATTGAGATCCGACAACTCGTTCGTAAGTTAAAAATACCTAATTTTTTCTAATTTTCAGAAACCCCCCCCCCCCCCGCCAACTACCCCAAAGAGAGCGGATCGGTTCCGTTTATATCAATCATGTATCTAGGACTTGTGTTTATTTTTCCCACCAAGTTTCATCCCGATCCCTCCACTCTAAGTGTTTTCCAAGCTTTAAGTTTCCCTCTCCCAACCCCCCCCCCCAATGTCACCATATCCGGTCAAGCTTTAAAATAAGAGCTCTAAGACACGTTATCCTTCTAAACATCAAATTTCATTGAGATCCGATCATCCGTTCGTAAGTTAAAAATACCTCATTTTTCCTAATTTTGCAGAATTACCCCCCCCCCCCCCACAACTACCCCAAAGAGAGCGGATCGGTTCCGTTTATGTCAATCATGTATCTGGGACTTGTACTTATTTTTCCCATCACGTTTCATCCCGATCCCTCCACTCTAAGTGTTTTCCAAGATTTTAGGTTTCCCCCCTCCAACTCCCCCCAATGTCATCAGATCCGGTCGGGATTTAAAATAAGAGCTCTGAGACACAATATCATTCCAAACATCAAATTTCATTAAGATCCCATCACCCGCTCATAAGTTAAAAATACTTCATTTTTTCTATTTTTTATGAATTAACCGGCCCCCACTCCCCCCAGATGGTCAAATTGGGAAAACGACTATTTCTAATCTAATCTGGTCACGTCCCTTATACGCCTGCCAAATTTCATCGTCCTAGCTTACCTGGAAGTGCCTAAAGTAGCAAAACCGGGACCGACAGACCGACAGAATTGGCGAGTGCTATATGTCACTTGGTTAATACCAAGTGCCATAAAAACGTGTCAAAAATGAATATGAAGAGCAAAGACGCGGGCAGTTAGAAGATATGCAAAAACAACAATTAAAGCGTGTTAAAAATGAAAATGAAGAGCAAAGACGTGCGCAGTTAAAAGACATGAGACATCGAGCGTGTGAGCTAGTCAAAAATGAAAATGAAGGGCAGACACACGCGGTTAGAGGACATGCGACACCGAAAATTCGAGTGAGTCAATGAAAATCAACTTGGACAGCGAGAATTAAAACGTGTCAAAATTGAAAATAATAACGATGATGATTGGGTTTGGGATTATGACATGGATAAAGTCATCAATGCCTACAAGGCCTTTGTTAAAAAACAAAGGTTCGGCGGTATGTCTTTCATAATGACGAACGATAAGTCGAGGTAAAACGAACCAAAACAAATTGGAAATGATAGCGATGATGACAGGGTTTCGGATTTTGACATGGATAAGGTTATTAATGGCTATCATACCTTTGAAAATCAAAAATTTCGACTAGATAAATCGTTGGATGAAAAATAACTTTTTGTCCTACCGCTGAAACAATTAAAAGAAACAAAGGTTCGGTGACATGTCTTTCATAATGACAAAAGACAGGCTAAGACAAAAGAAGACGTTTTTTTTCCACCATGTGAACAATTAAAATAAATAAAGGTGGTCGCCAATACCCTCCGTACCTTTGATAGTCAAAACCCTGGACTAGATAAATCGCTGGAAGAGAAAGAAGCTTTTGTCCCACCACCTGAACAATTAAAAAAAAAAGGTTCAGCAATAGGTCTTTCATAATGACAAGAGACAAGCCGAGGCAAAAGTTCAAGGTCCAATAAAATAAAATACAAAGGCACCACTTCTAATTTAAGATCCATTTGGACGTCATGACATCAAGAAAAGGCTCAAATTGTGTGCGTTTAGAACTCAAGCGACAGTGAGAATCTATACATAGAAGCCTGCCAGAGTTGGAGTGCAGGGCATATATATATATATATATATATATATATATATATATATATATATATATATATATATATATATATATACCCCCAAGCCCCCCCGCGCGCGTAAGTCGTTACGCGCCATATTAGTTACGCGCCACTGTAGTTGTGTCCCTATGTCCCACCTGTGAATATAGATATATATATATATATATATATATATATATATATATATATATATATATATATATATATATATATATGTTTTTAACTACGTAAAACTTGCAAATATACAACATTCTTTGCTGTCCCATTGTCTGTGCATATAAATAGATTGTCAGGTTTACCGACTCTTTTCTCTTCTATTTTTCAGTTTTTTCCTTTTTTTTAAGTTTTTTTTTTAGTTTTTAGTTTTTTTAGTTTTTTTTTTCCTTTTTTTCTTTTTAGTTTTTTATTGGTTTTTACCTTTTTTTTAAGCTTTTTTAGTTTTTTTTCGTTTTTTCTTTTTACTTTTTTTTTAGTTTTTATCTTTTTTATTTTTTTTATTTTATTCTTAATTTTATTATTTTTCTTTTTCTCTTCTATTTTTCAGTTTTTTCCTTTTTTTTAAGTTTTTTTTTTAGTTTTTTTAGTTTTTTAGTTTTTTTAGTTTTTTTAGTTTTTTAGCTTTTTTATTTTTTTTATTAGTTTTTAGTTTTTTTGTAGTTTTTGCCTTTTTTTAGTTTTTTCAGTTTTTTTTTAGTTTTTAGTTTTTTACCTTTTCTAGCCTAACCAGGATTTGAACCTGGGACCTTCATTCTCCGTTCTGACACCCTCTCTCACCGAGTGACTACTCCAGCATGTTCATTTTGGTGTTTTAAATGGTATATTATTAACCAAATTAATGTGTTTTACAATATACTAAGCATCGTCAAAGCAAAAATGACGACAACTAATTTCATGACGTCAGCCGACACAGAAACATGACGTCACCTGATCCACAGATCCACAGACAGACAACTTATTTATATATATATATATATATATATATATATATATATATATATATATATATATATATATATATATATATATATATATATATATATATATGAGCCTCTTTTTATGTCATGATGGCACCACATCTTCTTTACAACCACCCTGGTAAAAATATGAATTCTTCCTTAAAGTTCTGACCTATTTAGATAATTCTTATGACCTAAAATGTCAATGATGTAATATATACTACATCCTAAAAACCGATTTTTAGGAATATATTTTTTAAATTTGGGCTAATAAGAATTGTTTTACCTTTTGGGGCTCCTTTCAGGTATCCAAATTCGATTTCCTGAAGGAACAACTATTAAATTACGAAAGTGGATATAAAAGGCATCATGTTATGTATTCATAACATATGTATTCCTGACCGAAGGTTTGGAGGTTGAATCCCACGTGTCGCAAGGCATGTTCCATGAAATCTTGTCTTAATTAAATAAAAAAATAAGTTTTTTAAATGAAAGTAAGGAGCGACATTAAAACTTAAAACGAACAGAAATTACCCCGTATATGAAAGGGGCTTTTCCTTCTCAACACCCCGCTCTTTACGCTAAAGTTTGACTCTTTCTCTTAACTCTACATTTTAAAACAGTAAAAAAATTTTAGCGTAAAGAGCGGGGCGTTGAGAAGGAAAAGCTCCTTTTATATACGGAGTAATTTCTGTGCGTTTTAAGTTTTAATGTCGCTCCTTACTTTCATTTAAAAAACTTGTTTTTTTATTTAATTTCTGAACGTTTTTGAATCAATGCATGTTTTGATTTTGGCTCTCCGCAGAGGAATAATTAAAACGAAATTTGTATATTTATTTTTTTGGGGTAAATGGCTTTCTCATAATTTTGATCGAATGGTTTTGAGAAAAAAAGAGCGAGGGAGGAAGCCTAGTTGCCCTCCGATTTTCGGTTAATTAAAAAGGCAACTAGAACTTTAATTTTTTACGAATCTTTTTATAAGTAAAAGATATACGTAACTTATAAATTAGCTCACGTAAAGAAATTTTGTATTCTTATGTTTTTATTACATATATGAGGGGGTTCGCCCCCTCGTCAGAACCTCGCTCTTTACACTAAAGCTTAAATTTTGTCCCAATTCATTAAGAATGACCCCTGAATCGCAAAAGCCGCAGAATAAATAGTTCAAATTACTAAAAATACTTTGACGTAAAGAGCGAGGTATTAGGAGGAGGTGAGCCCCTCATATGGGTAATAATTTCTGTTCGTTTTAAGTTTTAATGCTGCTGCTTACTTCCAGCTGAAAAAAAAACTTTTTCACTGTTTTTTTTTAAGTAATGCTAGGAAACCCTGCGCTCCCTTCATAGAAATTTTCTTCCCCCATGACAAATTCCTCGATGGAAAGCTCCCCCAACAACCCCTCTCACCCCCTGCCTCCAACCGAAATTCCTCCTGAAAACGCCTGTACACTTCCCAATAACCATTACTATATGTAAGCACTGGTCAAAGTTTTGAACTTGTAACCCCTCCCACGGGGACTGTGGGGGAGTAAGTCGTCCCCAAAGACATAGTTATAAGGGTTTTCAACTACGCTGAATAAAATGGCTATCTCAGAACTTTGATCCGTTGACTTTGGGAAAATAATTAGCGTGGGAAGGGGCCTAGGTGCCCTCCAATTTTTTTTGGTTACTTAAAAAGGGCACTAGAACTTGTCATTTTCGTTAGAATGAGCCCTCTCGCAACATTCTAGGACAACTGGGTCGATACGATCACTCCTGGAGAAAAAACAACAACAAAAAAACAAAAAAAAAAAAATAAACACGCATCCGTGATCTGCCTTCTGGCAAAAAATATAAAATTCCACATTTTTGTAGATATGAGCTTGAAACTTCTACAGTAGGGTTCTCTGATACGCTGAATTTGATGGTGTGATTTTCGTTAAGATTTTATGACTTTTAGGGGGTGTTTCCCCCTATTTTCTAAAATACCACAAATTTTCTCAGGCTCGTAACTTTTGATGGGTAAGACTAAACTTGATGAAACTTATATATTTAAAATCAGCATTAAAATGCGATTCTTTTGATGTAGCTATTGGTACCAAAATTCCATTTTTTAGACTTTTGGTTACTATTGAGCCGGGTCGCTCCTTACTACAGTTCGTTACCACGAACTGTTTGATACTAAATTATTTATAAATTTTTTTTCTCACTAAACCGATTTTTAGGAATATATTTTTAAAATTTGGGTTAATAAGAATTGTTTTACCTTTTGGGGCTCCTTTCGAGTCTCAAAATTTGATTTCCTGAAGGAATAATTATTAAATTACGAAAGTGGATAAAAAAGGCATCATGTTATTTATTCACGTTCATCGTAGTTAAATTATGTACACAAACCATTAAATGTTTACTGCTTCAAATAAATTAATCAAGTTGTAGAAGAATCATAAATATTAATATTTTGTGAAGGGTAGTAGATACAGCCATACTTTCTAACCGAAGGTTTGGAGGTTCAATTCCGCGTGTCGCAAGGTAAGTATTTCGTTTTCAGTTAAAACATTTCTCATTTTACATTTCTCGGGTCGTTCTCTGGATCTTGTCTCCTATGATGGGCTAGTTTTTTTTTTATTTGAGCTTACGGTTTTGTCCGCTTTTTTCTTTTCTGTGCTTACCTTAATTACTTTTGTGTCCGCTAGGTATTATGAAAATGTCTTTTGAATTTACATAGCCAAATATGGGCAATTAAATGTACACAATTCTAAATCTTTATTTTGCATATGCTTCAAAAACGATTTTAAAATCTATTTTCCTAGTGTCGTCACTTTTAATCAACATAATTGCGTAACTGTTTAGCCATTAAACTATTGAACTATTAACTTTTGGATAAATATTGATATCATCTAGTTTTTTTGATTGGTTTTAGCCTGGAAAATTAAATCTCTCCAGAAGTGACGCTTACTAGAATTGTTGAAGAACATTTCACAATTAAAAATCAATTGTTCATTTTGATAGCAGCGCGGGACAATTAAAACACAGGGCCCGATTGGGCCCAATCGCCCTTTACTCGGCCCTGAGAACTAAAACTAAATCCTATGAGGAATCTTTAAACAAGCTACAGGATCCGAATGTCAGGAAGCAGTCTGTAAACAGCGTGAAAATCAATTCTGCGTTCACTGCCTTGCCCAACAATATGCCCAATATGTCCAATATGCTTGCCCAATATGACACAGCTTACATTACCACCATGCATAGCCCATGATTTGTATGAAGGTGTTATGAAGTCAAATGCTCTTGATGAAAATGCCTGTGATGCCGTTGATCCGATTATCATTGTCGTCAGTGAGAAGTCATAACTCAGTATTCGTTAGCCATTATATTGCTTTTCCAGGCCACCTGATATCATTAGTTTTGACACTTCGTTAAATAGACTTCTATAAAAGTTCCTGCATCTTCAAGTACAATAACTCCCGTGCTTTGACAAGAATATTCAGCTTCTGTTTATATGAGGACCCATTGATGCCGCAGAAAATTTCATGGTGCCTGATTTACCTTAGTCATCTTACTGATAACCAGGTTCTATTGCCCTTTAGGTTTTTCCTTTATAGGGGTAAAGAATGTTTTCCCCCTGTTGCCATGTCTGTTTTAAGCTTGGGAGGCTGTCCAAACAGTTTTTTTTTGTCTTTCAGGTCAGGGGGGCTTTACGTAGGGGCTTTACGTTTACGTAGAGCACTTGAAAATCTGTGAATGCAAACAATGCTGATGGCCTTATTTGCATCATACTGATGCAATGCTGATGGTTCACATCATACTGAGTTTTCGGTATCGAGTACGGGAAGCAAAAAGGTCTAGATACCGTCATGGAGAGGTTTGTTATATACATATAAATTTAGTCGAATAGAATAACTTTTATCTTTGACCATACAAATTTTTCTTTTAAGCAAGTTGTCCAGTCTGCTCGAACACTGCTCATTCAAAAACCAAATTAAGTCGAATAATGGATTTTTTTTGTATAACTGAATCTGCCAATAGCAACAAGCTAGGCTTTAATTCCTTCAAAGCCTAGATTCCTTTTAGATTCCTTCAAATTTCGCAAGTTATAACTTTTGTTTCAAGCATACAATTCTTTACTTTCAAGCGAAACTTCGACGCCACCCAAAATTTTAATAATTCCTTCCTTAGTCCCAACTTAAAATAAAATAAATCGCCCCAACCCTCCTTTCCTGCATAAGACCTCAGGGATGACGAGCTATCTTTCCTGACTTCCTTAGACTCTGGTGGACTAATTTTGCAACCTGTCCTAATTCCATCTGGTCGACCTCCAACTTGCTAAAACTGCCATAGCCCAAAATCATCTTAAATCTATTTTACCTGATGTGGCCAAGGATTCATCCCTCTTTTATATCCGAAATGTTGTTTCAATTCCTACGTTCTAGGTCCTCCTCCGGAAATAACATTCTGCCTACGCTATTGCCGTTGCTGGAGATTTCTGATGTACTTGTCAAAGTAATATTAGTAATAGCTTGACCTAACCTGATGCTATACATACAGACATTATCCTGCTACTAGATTATTACTTATTGTTACAAAGAACCCTTCATGACTGTAGCAACCTTAGGAACTGTCTTTGTTTTAGGTATGTCGTCAAGATGGACTACGAGAAGAAAGCCCTCCTATCAGCAAAAGTGAGAACGTTTTAAAACAAGCCCTAATATTTTTTTCTTGTTTTTTTTTTCAAAAAATTTCTTATTCAAATATACGGATATGTGAATAAGAGAGAAATAATTTGATTCGTTTGTCTATTTCCGTAGTGTTTGGCCGGATGATTGTGTTTTAAGTTAATACCAATTAGTCGAAGTCAGAGTAATGATCAGTGATAGGCCGAGACTATTTATGCTTTTTTTTTTCTCTTTCCGTCTTGTATTTTGTTTTCGTGGATCGTTTTTACTACACTGGGCAGGAGTAACTGCGCTAGACATAGTAGAGATTTCCTTTGACAAGTTTCCCCTTTGAATTTGAACTTTGTAAGGTGCGATGGATCAAGGTCTTTTCGCACTTTTTTTCTTCTGCCAGTTCACTTGAAATTTTCCCAGGTAATATGAACCTGTCTTAAGATGTAGCCTTTACAGTTGAATCCAAGTGTTATACACCAGTCAAACTACTATTTTCTAGTCGCTTGACAACCTGTTTACAACTGGAAACGATTTAATTGTAATACAGCTGTTAGATTATAGCCTATAATTTGCCAATTGTTTAACAATGATATTGTTTTGGACAGTTGTACATATTCCTATCGAATATGTTCATTAATCCAACAGCATTAGCTGCTATTGCAAATTTCAACTAAGGACTCTTCTCCCTCCAAGAAAATCATTTTCACAACCCCACAAAAATCATGTGCCCCTCCTCCCCAAAAAAAACTTCACGAGCTGCCCATCTTCTAATGGCTAACATTATCAAATTCCACTAAAGAAGCGTAATTATATGCAAAAAAGCGAGACGCGGAGGATTCCTGATAAGCAAGAATGAAAGGAATGAAACTGGAAGCCCACGCCTCTCGCACTAAACCAACGAAAAAGTACGCAAAATAACTGTAGTTTCGCAACAGAAGAGGGTCATTTAACATTGAAAAAAGCGTACTTTCAGGATCACAGCTATTGGCAGAGACAAATTATCACAATGTACGCTAGAAGACCTTCTCTATAACTCTCTGACTGAAAAACGCTGAATTAGCGTCCATTACTAAGAGTACACTTTTTTGGCGTAAGGGTCAGTTGCTGCATCCTAATTTAGCATAAAAATACGAACGGATTTTTTACCGTGTGGGGAAGATCAAGATATGCACCGGAGCTATCGATAGGTTTTACGAAACCTGCACACCTTTGTTTCATCAGAAAGAGAAAGTGACACTGCAGCAGGAAAATGATGGATGATTCAGGCCCCTTTCTTGATGCCCTGGGTGCTTCTGAAGGCACAGCTGTCCTATGGTGGTGTCAGATACCTTTGCTGTAATATTTCACCGTTAAAATACTGCTTATATATTCTTCAAGATTACTGTTCACCTAGTTTAAAATGTACACATATTTTAAAGATGACTGCGGCCCCAAAAGACAGAATGCCGTCTGAAACAGCGAAACTTTGTATATAGCTCTTATATAGGTCAAGACAAATTGGCCACCTCAAAATATTGCTGGATAGTAATTTGGCCCTAGTTTTGCCACAATTGCTACTTTGCAGCGCAAAATGGTGGAAATCGACATTTTCATGTGGCACGATCTGAAACTCCGAGGTAATATATACAAAATTTCAACAGTCCAAAGCTAATTGCCTATCTCAGAATTCTCACTGAAATTACGAGTATTTTGGCTTTAATCAGGCCGACATTTTGGTTCTGCAGCAGAAAATAGCAGAAAACTGGATTTCTTTGTGGTACAATCTCTTATGTTACTTACATAGGGGCACTAGATTTTTGAACTTCTGTACGAATTAGCCCTATCCCGAATTGTGCGACCCATCAATTTTTTCCGTTTCGATGGGTCCTAAAAAAAAAAAAAAAAAAAAAAAAAAAAAAAAAAAAAAAAAAAAAAAAAAAAAAAAAAAAAAAAAAAAAATATTTCTGACCAACTTTGTTGGAAAAAGTAAAAAACTTCTGAATTGCATATAGGAACTTGATGCTTCTTGTAGATACTCTTGAACATGTTAAACTTGGCAGTCCAATTTCACCTAAAATCATTTCTTTTTCAGGATATGTTTTCTTTCTTTATCATAAATCCTCCTTTTCTTGTGCTATTAGGTTTCAATGGTTGACTTTAGGAGTGGCAATAAACAGCAGATTCTTTTGAAATACGCCACTGAAAAAATTGCCTTTTCATAAGCTCCGGTTATTATTGGCATGGTCCATTCATTATTCACAGTTCTTTGCCATGGAATTTTGGATCAAACTGATTTAAAAATGTTGGATTCAGATGTTAGATTTAAAACGTTTTTTCATACCATGATCCACATTATGATTTTGTATTTTTTTTGGAAATATTTTTGCCATAGTTAAGATTGATCTTGCTCGTTCATTTGATTTAGGCAGTTTTTATTTACACTGCTCTGTTTTAGCGTTATTTAGCTTATCCATCATTGCTCCCCCCTTGATTTAACAGGATACTTTTTTGTGCGCATTTTTATTGAAAAAATTCAAAGAAAAAATAGATTGACCACCCCCTAGATTTGAGAAAATCTTTCCCCATCTTCATAGAAAACTGACCCCCCCCCTGCATTTTTGTCTTTCGGAGTCCCCGATCGTGAAATTTGATATAGCGTTGAAATTCCGTTATGGACGTTTGGCGTCGCTATGAACGATATGCTCTGGTGTAAGGAAGAGATTAACTTATAAGAGATTAAAACTTATAGCTGCCATAAAAATTAAGTCTAACCTCGTTGTTCCGTTGGCTTTGACATAATTTCGCCCAATTTCAAAAAAGTCTCAATACAGATCAGTAGAACAGCTGTTAAAATAATGTGCAAGAAGTCATTTAGATAGACATGCCCTGTCATAAATTGCGTTAAACTAGAGACAATTTAAACTTTCTTGGTGAAACTATCCTTACTGTCAAGAAAGGATAGTACTAGCAACTATAAACACAGGGTATGGTAACCAACCACTTTCTGGACAAACTTTCTTTCGTACAATGGAACCAAGTAATTGCTTTTAGGGATCAACTCAAGTAGTGAAAATCTTTGAAAGTTTTATTGGTTGGGTCAATTACTTATTCTTACGACATTAAAAAAAAGTCTGCCTAGAATTTGATTGTTTACCTAATGTCTGTCCTTATAGCTCCCTTTTGAGGGGGATGTATTTACAATAGCAATTTAGAGCACATATCTTTTATTGCATTTTTATACCCCTCTCTTAATCTTCAGCTCCCCTTTGTTAATGCAATACGAAAGGGGAATGAAACGTCAGGCTGCAATACAGAATATATACATAACTTGTTTTGCGAATCACATCCTGTGCTTAAGACGGGATTCCAAATGTAGAGTCAAAAGGAAAAACAAAGTGTCAAAATCAAAGTGAATTTTAATCTTTTCTATATACTAGACAAGTTCAGAGGAAAAATATAGAGCCATTAGGAATTTCTGTTTTGAATTCTTCTTTCAGGGAAAACAAAGTATTATCTCCTTTATCTCAAACGAAAACAGTAACACTGAGTAATCTGACTCGCTGTCATTTAATGAGTTTTACTTGACACAAAGAATAAAAGGAAATACAAGTATAGGTGGGAAAATCTTGCGTACACCTGACAATTTTATAGTAAGAAAAATAACAGTAATAATCATAACAACAGTTTTTAAGAATTCCCCTTTCAGGAGAACAAAGTACGAGGTTTTTTTTTAAAGAAAGGTCAATTTAAACATAAGTACACAACGAAAGATTATTTCAAAAAGTAGATTTATTGAGTACATGCTTTACTCTATTTAACTGCATAGTTGCCAAATTTATTCAAACACTTTTCATACGTCTCAACTAATTTTAAAGTGACCTCTTCATAAAAACTTGCCACCTGTTCTTTTAATCAATAAATTCACTGTCGTTTTTACGTGGTCATCAGCATTGTAAAGGTTGCCACTTAGGTGTTGCCTGAGGTGAAGAAACGAATGGTGATCACTCGGCGCAATATCAGGACTGTAGGGAGGGTGGTGTAAAACTTCCCAGCCAAAACTGTCAAATAAATAATGGGTCTGACCTGCAGTGTGAGGTCTTGCATTGTCATGAAGAAGGACCATTTCCCTTTGTCAGCATGCCAAGTTTTTTTTTTTTTTTTTTTTTTTTTTTTTTTTTTTTTTTTTAATCGCTCTACAAAGCTTTCCGAAGGTTTGACAGTATGATTCTGCATTGATAGTGGTTCCTCGTTGCATGAAGTCGACTAACGATACACCATGCCTATTCCAGAGCACCTACGCCACGTTTTTGCGCTGGGAGAGTCTGTTGAGCCTTCAATTTGATTCAGGACAGTGAGTGTTTCCATTTAATGTTCTGTTGCCTCGATGGCAACTACAATGGCGCGTAACGACTTACGCGCGCCGGGGGGCTTGGGGAAACATGCGAAACCCATGTTTCGTCTCCAGTTAAAATGGTTACGTAAAAACGGCAGTGAACTCTTTGTTATTGGAGTCGGCGGCAAGTTTTTATGAAGAGTTTACTTTTAAATTAGTTGAGATGCATGATAAGTGTTTGAAAAAACTAGGCAACTATGCCAAAAATGCGTTGCGTACTTATGTACAAACGGACCTTACTTAAAACCCCCCCGTATTTTTTTTTATCTCAAACAACACTGTTAGCGACATGACGACACAGACTAAATAATTTGACTTGCTGTGATTCATTTAATGAGCTTCACTTTTTAAAGTAAATTAATTCTTAATGAGCTTTACTTGGCAAAAAGACGAAAAGAAAAATAAATACAAGTAAAGGTGGGAAATTTTTTTTTAAATCTGACAATTTTACATTAAGACTATAATAACAGCAATAATCATGCCAAAAACGTTTAAGAAATACTTGCATTTTTTGAATTTGCTATGATTTAATGAGCTTTACTTGATAATTAAATAAAAAACAAGTTTTTCTTTAACGGAAAGTAAGGAGCGAAATTAAAACTTAAAACGAACAGAAATTACTTCGTATGTGAAAGGGGCTGCTTCTTCATCAACACCTCGCTCTTTACATTAAAGTTTGACTCTTTCTCTTAAATCTACTTTTTAAAACAATAAAAAACTTTATCGTAAAGAGCGGGGCATTGATGAGTAGCCCCTTTCACATACGAAGTAATTTCTGTTCGTTTTAAGTTTTAATGTCGCTCCTTACTTTTCGTTAAAAAAACTTGTTTTTTTTTAATTTAATTTCTGAACGTTTTTCAATCAATGCATGTTTTGATTTTGGCTCTCCGCAGATGAATAAATATAACGAAATTTGCATATTTATTTTTTTGGGCTAAATGGCTTTCTCATAGTTTTGATCGAATGATTTTGAGAAAAAAAGGAGCGGCGGGGGGAGGCCTAGTTACCCTCCAGTTGTTTGGTTACTTAGAAAGGTAACTAAAACTTTTAATTTTTTACGAGTATTTTTATTAGTAAAAGATATACGTAACTTAGCTTACGTAACGAACTTCTGTATTCTCATGTTTTTACTACGTACTAGCTGTAGGGGTGGCGCTTCGCGCCACCCCAATACCTAGTTGGTGGGGACGCTTTGCGCCCCACAAGACCCCCCCCGCGCGTAAGTCGTTACGCGCCATATTGTAGTTGTGTCCCTGTGTCCCACCTGTGAATATATATATATATATATATACTAGCTGTTGGGGTGGCGCTTCGCGCCACCCCGACACCTAGTTGGTGGGGGCGCTTCGCGCCCCCCCAAGCCCCCCGCGCGCGTAAGTCGTTACGCGCCATTGTAGTTGTGTCCCTATGTCCCACCTGTGAATATAGATAGATATATATATATATATATATATATATATATATATATATATATATATATATAGATATATATATATATATATATATATATATATATATATATATATATATATATATATATATATATATATATATATATATATATATATATGGTTTTAACTACGTAAAACTTGCGAATATACAACATTCTTTGCTGTCCCATTGTCTTTGCATATAAATAGATTGTCAGGTTTACCGACTCTTGAACATGCAACATATAATGGTCCATGGGAAAACAATCTGTATTCAGATCTATACCTCATGATTCTAATGATTGCCCTTGAGCTTTGTTGATGGTGATTGCTAATCGACCATTCCCTGTCCCGGTGTCCCGGTCGTCATTTATATCCCCCTTTTTCCCCCGGTGTCCCCGTTGTAGTTGTGTCCCTGTGTCCCGGTCGTCATTTATATTCCCTGTGTCCCGGTCGTCATTTGTATCCCGGTGTCTCGGTCTGTATATACATTCGTTTTTTAGTTTTGTTTTTCTCCTTTATTTTTTTCCTTTTTTTTCTTTTTTAGTTTATTTAGATTTTTAGATTTTTTAGTTTTTTTATTAGTTTTTAGTTTTTTTTTCTTTTTAGTTTTTTTGTAGTTTTTACCTTCTTTTTAGTTTTGTTAGTTTTTTTTTTTTTACTTATGTCCTGGTCGTCATTTATACTCCCTGTGTCCCGGTGCTTTGTTGATTGCTAATCGAACATTCCTTTTGTCCTGGTCGCTTTCTCTTTGAGTGTCGTCATTTATTTTTTTCTTTTTTAGTTCTTTTAGTTTTTACCTTTTTTAGTTTTTTTTAGTTTTTTAGATGAAAATTTTTTTTAGTTTTTTCCTTTTTTTCTTTTTAGTTTTTTATTGGTTTTTACCTTTATTTTAGCTTATTTTTCAGTTTTTTCCTTTTTTTTATTTTTTTTTATTTTTTTTAGTTTTTTACCTTTTTTTAGTTTTTTTATTTTTTTTATTTTTTTAGCTTTTTTACTTTTTTTATTAGTTTTTAGTTTTTTTTTGTAGTTTTTGCCTTTTTTTAGTTTTTTCAGTTTTTTTTTTAGTTTTTATTGGTTTTTACCTTTATTTTAGCTTATTTTTCAGTTTTTTCCTTTTTTTTAGTTTTTTTAGTTTTTAGTTTTTTTAGTTTTTTACCTTTTTTTAGTTTTTTTAGTTTTTTTAGTTTTTTAGCTTTTTTATTTTTTTTATTAGTTTTTAGTTTTTTTTGTAGTTTTTGCCTTTTTTTAGTTTTTTTAGTTTTTTAGCTTTTTTATTAGTTTTTAGTTTTTTTTGTAGTTTTTGCCTTTTTTTAGTTTTTTTCTTTTTAGTTTTTTTGTAGTTTTTACCTTCTTTTTAGTTTTGTTAGTTTTTTTTTTTACTTATGTCCTGGTCGTCATATATACTCCCTGTGTCCCGGTGCTTTGTTGATTGCTAATCGAACATTCCTTTTGTCCTGGTCGCTTTCTCTTTGAGTGTCGTCATTTATTTTTTTCTTTTTTAGTTCTTTTAGTTTTTACCTTTTTTAGTTTTTTTTAGTTTTTTAGATGAAATTTTTTTTTAGTTTTTTCCTTTTTTTCTTTTTAGTTTTTTATTGGTTTTTACCTTTATTTTAGCTTATTTTTCAGTTTTTTCCTATTTTTTATTTTTTTTTTATTTTTTATTTTTTTTTAGTTTTTTACCTTTTTTTTAGTTTTTTTAGTTTTTTAGCTTTTTTACTTTTTTTATTAGTTTTTAGTTTTTTTTGTAGTTTTTGCCTTTTTTTAGTTTTTTCAGTTTTTTTTAGTTTTTTATTGGTTTTTACCTTTATTTTAGCTTATTTTTCAGTTTTTTCCTTTTTTTTAGTTTTTTTTTAGTTTTTAGTGTTTTTAGTTTTTTACCTTTTTTTAGTTTTTTTAGTTTTTTAGCTTTTTTATTTTTTTTATTAGTTTTTAGTTTTTTTTGTAGTTTTTGCCTTTTTTTAGTTTTTTTAGTTTTTTAGCTTTTTTATTAGTTTTTAGTTTTTTTTGTAGTTTTTGCCTTTTTTTAGTTTTTTTTTAGTTTTTTAGCTTTTTTATTTTTTTTATTAGTTTTTAGTTTTTTTTGTAGTTTTTGCCTTTTTTTAGTTTTTTCAGTTTTGACGTCACCTGATCCAGTTTTTTCAGGTGACGTCACCTGATCCACGATCCACAGACAACTTATTTTTATATATATAGATATATTTAACTACGTCAAACTTGCGAATATACAACATATATATCCCCCCTGTGCCCCCCCCGGCGTCCCCGTTTTAGTTTTGTCCCTGTGTCCCGGTCGTTATTTATATTCCCTGTGTCCCGGTCGTTATTTGTGTCCCGGTGTCCCAGTCTGTAATTTCTCTTTGAGTGTCCCAGTCGTCATTTATATCCCCTGTGTCCCGGTGTCCCGGTCGTCATTTGTGTCCCGGTGTCCCGGTCTATAATTTCGTCAGTCGACAAACATGACGTCAGTCGACAAACAACTTCATGACGACATTAAGCTCAATCCTTGTAATGACGGCAGTCGACAAACATGACATCAGTCGGCACATAAACATGACGTCAGTCGACAGACACAAAAAACAAACAACTTATTGTTATACTAGCTGTTGGGGTGGCGCCGCGCCACCCCAACACCTACCTAGTTGGTTGGGGCGCTTCGCTCCCCCCCCAAGCCCCCCGCGCGCGTAAGTCGTTAAGCGCCATATTAGTTACCCACCATTGTAGTTGTGTCCCACCTGTGAATATAGATAGATATATATATATATATATATATATATATATATATATATATATATATATTTTTAACTACTTAAAAATTGCGAATATACAACATTCTTGGCTGTCCCACTGTCTGTGCATATAAATAGATTGCCAGGTTTACCGACTCTTGAACATGCAGCATATAATTGTCCATGGGAAAAACAATCTGTATTCAGATCTATACCTCATTATTCTAATGATTGCCCTTGAGCTTTGTTGATGGTGATTGCTAATCGAACATTCCCTGTGTCCCCGTCGTCATTTACATATCCCCCTGTGCCCCCCGGCGTCCCCGTTGTAGTTGTTTCCCTGTGTCCCGGTCGTCATTTGTGTCCCGGTGTCCCAGTCTGTAATTTCTCTTTGAGTGTCGCGGTCGTCATTTATATTCCCTGTGTCCCGGTCGTCATTTTGTCCCGGTCGTCATTTGTGTTCCGGTGTCCCGGTCTGTAATTGCTCTTTGAGTGTCCTGGTCGTCATTTATATTCCCTGTGTCCCGGTAGTCATTTGTGTCCCGGTGCTTTGTTGATGGTGATTGCTAATCGAACATTCCTAGTGTCCCGGTCGCTTTCTCTTTGAGTGTCCCGGTCGTCATTTATATTCCCTATGTCTCGGTGTCCCGGTCGTCATTTGTGCCCCGATGTCCCCGGTCTGTAATTTCATCAGTCGACAAATATGACGTCAGTCGACACACAAACATGACGTCACTCGACACACAGACACACAGACAACTTATTTTTATATATTTCCTATGTCTCGGTGTCCCGGTCGTCATTTGTGTCCCGATGTCCCGGTCTGTAATTTCGTCAGTCGACAAATATGACGTCAGTCGATACACAAACATGACGTCACTCGACACACACACGCAGACAACCTATTTTTATATATATAGATATATAGATATGAGGGGGTTCGATCCCCCTCGTCAGTACCTCGCTCTTTACACTAAAGCTTAAATTTTGTCCCAATTTCTTAAGAATGACCCCTGAATCACAAAAGACGTAGAATAAATATTTGAAATTACTACAAATACTTTAGCATAAAGAGCGAGGTATTAGGAGGTGAGCTCATCATATGCGTAATAAATTTTGTTCGTTTTAAGTGGTTTTGATTCTGCTTCTTTCTTTCAGTTGAAAAAACTTTTTCATATTTATTTTTTCATTGTTTTTTTTTTTTTTTTAAATAATGCCAGAAAATCCTGCACTCCCTTCATGGAAATTTTCTTCCCCCATGATAAATTCTTCTAAGGAAAGTTCCCCTAAAATATCCCCCTCTTCTCACCCCCAACCGAAAATCCCCCTGAAAACGTCTGTACACTTCCAAATAACCATTACTATATGTAAGCACTGGTCAAAGTTTGTAACTTGTAGCCCCTCCCACGGGGACTGTGGGGGAGTAAGTCGTCCCCAAAGACATAGTTATAAGGTTTTTCGACTACGCTGAATAAAATGGCTATCTCAGAATTTTCCTCCGGTGACTTTGGAAAAATAATTAGCGTAGGAGGGGGCCTAGGTGCCCTCCAATTTTTCGGTCACTTAAAAAAGGCACTAGAACTTTTCATTTCCGTTAGAATGAGCCTCTCGCAGGATTCTAGGACCACTGGTCGATACGATCACCCCTGGGAAAAAAACAAAAAAACAAATAAACACGCATCCGTGATCTGCCTTCTGGCAAGAAATGCAAAATTCCACATTTTTGTAGATAGGAGCTTGAAACTTCTATAACAGGGTTCTCTGATACGCTGAATCTGATGGTGTGATTTTCGTTAAGGCTCTATGACTTTTAGGGGTTGTTTCCCCCTATTTTCTAAAATGAGGCAAATTTTTTCAGGCTCGTAACTTTTGATGGGTTGGACTAAACTTGATGAAACTTATATATTTAAAATCAGCATTAAAATGCAATCCTTTTGATGTAGCTATTGGTATAAAATTCCATTTTTTAGAGTTTTGGTTACTATTGAGCCGGGTTGCTCCTTACTACAGTTCGTAACCACGAACTGTTTAAAAAGAAGTGTAATTGTGAAAATTTTGTAAAATCCTAACAATTTTATATAAAGAATAATGGAACAGTAATCATCATTACAAAAGTGACACTTTGTATAATTACACTTTGCAAAAATTTCAAAATTGCACAAAAACTTCAAAATTGCTAGTTACAATATTTTTAATTATATCAATTATAAAGTATATAATAAAATAAATAAATATATTAATAAAATAGATAATAAAAAATTAAATTAATACATAATATATTAACATATAATATATTATATTAATTATATTATAATACAATTAGAAACTGCTTAGAATTACACTTTGTATAAAAACCACGAAGGTTTATTAGACTCTTATCACAATCTCGCAATAAACTGAAATTGGCAACATAGGAGAAAAAAGGACGAAACCCAAGTGCTGCTCCTAGTGCAAAGTGAGCTATTTTGCTATAGGCTACACACAAAATGCTATAGGCTACTCACAAAAATGTGAAACTAAAACAATATTAAATGTGTCTCTTATCCTCAGTTAGACTACTTCGATCCTGTAACAGAAAACGGACAAACGTCGAGCAGCAATTAATATTACACCTAAATATACTACAACGTTTGCTTAGACATGCAATTTTACTGAAATCTCAATCAAGGTAAACAAAGCAGTGTATAACAATGATCAGGCTGTCAGTAACGAATCACACGTTGAAGTAATTACCAAATATTCGTCCTCATTGACCTAGGATTAGTAACACTGGTAAACGCAATCAAACTTGTCTTTTGGCTTAATATATTTATTTTTTTGCTTTTTTTGCAACTCAGTGTCAGATTCACCCAACTCATTTTTTTTTCAATTAATTTTTTCTCATTTCATTCTTCTTTAAACATACGCAATAACCCTTACAAAAAGATTTTTGTTAAATTCTGGCGTTGAAAGTAAAGAAAACTACATGATTTATTGTTAAAATTCAAAACTAAATATAGGTTTTAAACCTATCTTCCTTTTAATTTTTAAAAATACAAAGAGTCGTTTTCTATTACGAAAACACCTTATTCCCTAGAATAAGATGTACATAAAGCATTTTAAAATCCTTATGCTAGTCATGATTTGTGAGCCTTGTTAATAAGTGAGCAGTAATTGTGTATTTATTTATGTACTTATTCTCGAAAACAGCTCCAGATTTTTTCGTGAAAATTGTTACCTCGGGATATTCTCACAAAAAAAAAAAAAAAAAAAAAAAAAAAACACCTAGATAGATCAGATGTCTAAGAAAATTCGTTAAGAGCCTTGTGACGTCAAGTGACGTCACGTACTATTTTATCTATCTTCTATATATATAAAAATAAGTTGTCTGTCTGTCTGTGGATGTGTGGATGGATGTGTCAGGTGACGTCACCTGAAAAAACTGGATCAGGTGACGTCAAAACTGAAAAAACTAAAAAAGGCAAAAACTACAAAAAAAACTAAAAACTAATAAAAAAAATAAAAAAGCTAAAAAACTAAAAAAACTATAAAGGTAAAAACCAATAAAAAACTAAAAAGGCAAAAACTACAAAAAAAAACTAAAAACTAATAAAAAAAGTAAAAAAGCTAAAAAACTAAAAAAACTAAAAAAACTAAAAAAAGGTAAAAAACTAAAAACAATTAAAAATAAAAAAAAACTAAAAAAAAGGAAAAAACTGAAAAATAAGCTAAAATAAAGGTAAAAACCAATAAAAAACTAAAAAAAAAGGAAAAAACTAATAAATGACGACACTCAAAGAGAAAAAAAAGGCAAAAACTACAAAAAAACTAAAAACTAATAAAAAAAATAAAAAAGCTAAAAAACTAAAAAAACTAAAAAAACTAAAAAAAGGTAAAAAAGTAAAAAAACTAAAAACTAAAAAAAAACTAAAAAAGGTAAAAACTAAAAGAACTAAAAAAGAAAAAAATAAATGACGACACTCAAAGAGAAAGCGACCAGGACAAAAGGAATGTTCGATTAGCAATCAACAAAGCACCGGGACACAGGGAGTATAAATGACGACCAGGACAAAACTAAAAAATCTAAAAATCTAAATAAACTAAAAAAGAAAAAAAAAGGAAAAAAATAAAGGAGAAAAACAAAACTAAAAAACGAATGTATATACAGACCGGTACACCGGGATACAAATGACGACCGGGACACAGGGAATATAAATGACGACCGGGACACAGGGACACAACTACAACGGGGACACCGGGGGAAACAGGGGGATATAAATGACGACCGGGACAAAAAAACTAAAAAGAAAAAAAAACTAAAAACTAATAAAAAAAACTAAAAAATCTAAAAATCTAAATAAGCTAAAAAAGAAAAAAAAAGGAAAAAAATAAAGGAGAAAAACAAAACTAAAAAACGAATGTATATACAGACCGGGACACCGGGATACAAATGACGACCGGGACCCGGGACACAGGGAATATAAATGACGACCGGGACACAGGGACACAACTACAACGGGGACACCGGGGGAAACAGGGGGATGTAAATGACGACCGGGACACCGGGACAGGGAATGGTCGATTAGCAATCACCATCAACAAAGCTCAAGGGCAATCATTAGAATCATGAGGTATAGATCTGAATACAGATTGTTTTCCCATGGACCATTATATGTTGCATGTTCAAGAGTCGGTAAACCTGACAATCTATTTATATGCAAAGACAATGGGACAGCAAAGAATGTTGTATATTCGCAAGTTTTACGTAGTTAAAACCATATATATATATCTATCTATATTCACAGGTGGGACATAGGGACACAACTACAATGGCGCGTAACTATTATGGCGCGTAACGACTTACGCGCGCGGGGGGGCTTGGGGGGGGGGGGCGCGAAGCGCCCCCACCAACTAGGTGTTGGGGTGGCGCGAAGCGCCACTCCAACAGCTAGTATATCATATAAACCTTTTCTTATATGATGCCATACATAGAATAAATATGATTGTCGAGTTTCCAACGCATCAGTTATTTATAATACAACGCCTGTTAGAAGACCCCCCCCAAAAAAATTTGCAGTTGCAGTTACTATAGATTTTGATCTTTTGCATCCAACACCTGAACTTTCAAACCTGACAAGATGTGAAAATCGACAACCTGGACCGTCAATTGCGACAACACCGATAAGGCAGCTTAAGCAAAGGCCATTGCTAAATTGTCTGAAGTAATCAAAATCCACAAATACCCAAAAAATAAAAAATGAAGAGCAAAGACACGGGCGGTTAGAAGATCTGCAAAAACAACAGTTAGAGCGTGTCAAAAACAAAAATGAAGAGCAAAGACACACGCGATTAGAAGACAAGCGGCACCAAACATGTGAACAAGTCAAAAATAAAAATGAAGAGCAAAAACACACGGTTAAAGGAAAAGCGGTGGCGTATCAAAAACGAAAATGAAGAGAAAAGACATACACGGTTAGAACACATGCAACACCGAGCATATGAGCGAGTCAAAAATAAAATGAAGAGGAAATTCACACGCGGTTAGAAGAACGGCTTCGGCGTGTCAAAAATGAAAATGAAAAGCAAAGACACACGCGATTAGAAGACATGCGACACCGAACACGTGTTGAGTCAATGGAGATCGACCTGGACAGTAAGAATCAAAACGTGTCAAAATTGAAAATGATAGCGATGATAATTGGGCCTGAGATTTTGACATCAATAATGTTATCAATGCCTAGCCTGTCCGTGTTAAGAAAACGAAGGTTCAACGACACGTATTTCATAATGGCGAAAGACAAGCCGGGGTAAAGCGAACCACACAAATTGAAAATGATAGCGGTGATGATTGTTTTGGATTTTGGAATGGACAAGGTCAACAACACCTGCCATACCCTTGAAAATAAAAAACCTGGACTAAGTAAATCGTTGGAAGAAAAAAGAGTTTTTTTCCCACCGCCTGAACAATTAAAAGAAATAAAGGTGTGACGATATATCTGTAATAATGACAAAAGACAAGCCAAGGCAAAAGTTAAAGGTCCAATAAAAAAAACAACAACATATTTTACAGAGGAACTAATTCTAATTTAAGGTCCATTGGGACGTCATGACATCAAGAAAAGGCTCAAATGTCTGCGCTTAGAAAACAAGCAAGAATGAGAGCCCATATATAGAAGTCTGCCGCGTCGCCACCGGGCTCCCGACATATATATATATATATATATATAAATATATATATATATATATATATATATATATATATATATATATATATATACTAGCTGTTGGGGTGGCGCTTCGCGCCACCCCAACACCTAGTTGGTGGGGGCGCTTCGCCCCCCCCCAAGCCCCCCCGCGCGCGTAAGTCGTTACGCGCCATATTAGTTACGCGCCATTGTAGTTGTGTCCCTATGTCCCACCTGTGAATATAGATAGATATATTATATATATGTTTTTAACTACGTAAAACTTGCGAATATACAACATTCTTTGCTGTCCCATTGTCTGTGCATATAAATAGATTGTCAGGTTTACCGACTCTTGAACATGCAACATATAATGGACCATGGGAAAACAATCCGTATTCAGATCTATACCTCATGATTCTAATAAACCCTTGAGCTTTGTTGATGGTGATTGCTAATCGACCATTCCCTGTCCCGGTGTCCTGATCGTCATTTATATCCCCCTGTGCCCCCCGGCGTCCCCGTTGTAGTTGTGTCCCTGTGTCCCGGTCGTCATTTATATTTTTTACTTATGTCCTGGTCATTATGGCTTATGTATGGTCATTTATATTCCCTGTGTCCCGGTCGTCATTTGTATCCCGGTGTCCCGGTCTGTATATACATTCGTTTTTTAGTTTTGTTTTTCTCCTTTATTTTTTTCCTTTTTTATTTTTTTTCTTTTTTAGTTTATTCAGATTTTTAGATTTTTAGTTTTTTTTATTAGTTTTTGTTTTTTTTTTCTTTTTAGTTTTTTCGTAGTTTTTACCTTCTTTTTAGTTTTTTTAGTTTTTTTTTTACTTATGTCCTGGTCGTCATTTATACTCCCTGTGTCCCGGTGCTTTGTTGATTGCTAATCGAACATTCCTTTTGTCCCGATCGCTTTCTCTTTGAGTGTCGTCATTTATTTTTTTCTTTTTTAGTTCTTACCTTTTTTTAGTTTTTTTTAGTTTTTTAGATGAAATTTTTTTTTAGTTTTTTTCTTTTTTTCTTTTTAGTTTTTTATTGGTTTTTACCTTTTTTTTAGCTTTTTTAGTTTTTTTTCGTTTTTTCTTTTTTCTTTTTTTTTAGTTTTTATCTTTTTTATTTTTTTTATTTTTATTCTTAATTTTATTAGTTTTCTTTTTCTCTTCTATTTTTCAGTTTTTTCCTTTTTTTTAGTTTTTTTTTAGTTTTTAGTTTTTTTATTTTTTTTACCTTTTTTTAGTTTTTTTTAGTTTTTTAGCTTTTTTATTTTTTTTTATTAGTTTTTAGTTTTTTTTGTAGTTTTTGCCTTTTTTTAGTTTTTTTCAGTTTTTTGTTTAGTTTTTAGTTTTTTACCTTTTTTAGCCTAACCAGGATTTGAGCCTGGGACCTTCATTCTCCGTTCTGACCCCCTCTCTCACCGAGTGACTACTCCAGCATGTTCATTTTGGTGTTTTAAATGGTATATTATTAACCAAATTAATGTGTTTTACAATATACTAAGCATCGTCATAACAAAAATGATGGCAACTAATTTCATGACGTCAGCCGAAACATGACGTCACCTGATCCACAGATCCACACACAGACAACTTATTTTTATATATATAGATAAGATATAATCTGGCGTAACAGACATAGTGTAACAGACATAAAAGACAGACAACTTATTTTTATATATATAGATTTTTATATATATAGATACAGTTTCTTCTTTAGTTTTTTTTTTCTTTTTTAGTTTTTTCTTTTTTTTAGTTTCTTCTTTTTATTGATTTGTTTTCTTCAATTTGTCAATGTTCATTCTAACATTGACACTTGGAAAAATCTTTACGTGCCAAGCATGCTAAAGCTCCAACAATTTATATTAAACCTCAAAATTTGGGGTATCTGTTTTAAGGTTTTCGAATTACTTTAATCTATTGTCAAAATATATTGAAATATTTGTGCAATACCCAGTTTTTTTTTAGTTTTTTTCTTTTTTTTTAGTTTTTTTAAAAAAACTAAAAACTAAAAAAAAACTAAAAAAGGTAAAAACTAAAAGAACTAAAAAAGAAAAAAATAAATGACGACACTCAAAGAGAAAGCGACCAGGACAAAAGGAATGTTTGATTAGCAATCAACAAAGCACCGGGACACAGGGAGTATAAATGACGACCAGGACAAAACTAAAAAATCTAAAAATCTAAATAAACTAAAAAAGAAAAAAAAGGAAAAAAATAAAGGAGAAAAACAAAACTAAAAAACGAATGTATATACAGACCGGTACACCGGGATACAAATGACGACCGGGACACAGGGAATATAAATGACGACCGGGACACAGGGACACAACTACAACGGGGACACCGGGGGAAACAGGGGGATGTAAATGACGACCGGGACACCGGGACAGGGAATGGTCGATTAGCAATCACCATCAACAAAGCTCAAGGGCAATCATTAGAATCATGAGGTATAGATCTGAATACAGATTGTTTTCCCATGGACCATTATATGTTGCATGTTCAAGAGTCGGTAAACCTGACAATCTATTTATATGCAAAGACAATGGGACAGCAAAGAATGTTGTATATTCGCAAGTTTTACGTAGTTAAAACCATATATATATATCTATCTATATTCACAGGTGGGACATAGGGACACAACTACAATGGCGCGTAACTATTATGGCGCGTAACGACTTACGCGCGCGGGGGGGCTTGGGGGGGGGCGCGAAGCGCCCCCACCAACTAGGTGTTGGGGTGGCGCGAAGCGCCACCCCAACAGCTAGTATATATATATATATATATATATATATATATATATATATATATATATATATATATATATATATATATATATATATGGTTTTAACTACGTAAAACTTGCGAATATACAACATTCTTTGCTGTCCCATTGTCTTTGCATATAAATAGATTGTCAGGTTTACCGACTCTTGAACATGCAACATATAATGGTCCATGGGAAAACAATCTGTATTCAGATCTATACCTCATGATTCTAATGATTGCCCTTGAGCTTTGTTGATGGTGATTGCTAATCGACCATTCCCTGTCCCGGTCGTCATTTACATCCCCCTGTTTCCCCCGATGTCCCCGTTGTAGTTGTGTCCCTGTGTCCCGGTCGTCATTTATATTCCCTGTGTCCCGGTCGTCATTTGTATCCCGGTGTCCCGGTCTGTATATACATTCGTTTTTTAGTTTTGTTTTTCTCCTTATTTTTTTCCTTTTTTTCTTTTTAGCTTATTTAGATTTTTAGATTTTTAGTTTTTTTATTAGTTTTTAGTTTTTTTTTTCTTTTTAGTTTTTTTGTCCCGGTTGTCATTTATATCCCCCTGTTTCCCCCGGTGTCCCCGTTGTAGTTGTGTCCCTGTGTCCCGGTCGTCATTTATATTCCCTGTGTCCCGGTCGTCATTTGTATCCCGGTGTACCGGTCTGTATATACATTCGTTTTTTAGTTTTGTTTTTCTCCTTTATTTTTTTCCTTTTTTTTTCTTTTTTAGTTTATTTAGATTTTTAGATTTTTTAGTTTTTTTATTAGTTTTTAGTTTTTTTTTTCTTTTTAGTTTTTTTGTAGTTTTTACCTTCTTTTTAGTTTTGTTAATTTTTTTTTTTTACTTATGTCCTGGTCGTCATTTATACTCCCTGTGTCCCGGTGCTTTGTTGATTGCTAATCGAACATTCCTTTTGTCCTGGTCGCTTTCTCTTTGAGTGTCGTCATTTATTTTAGCTTATTTTTCAGTTTTTTCCTTTTTTTTAGTTTTTTTTTATTTTTTATTGTTTTTAGTTTTTTACCTTTTTTTAGTTTTTTTAGTTTTTTTAGTTTTTTAGCTTTTTTACTTTTTTTATTAGTTTTTAGTTTTTTGTAGTTTTTGCATTTTTTTAGTTTTTTCAGTTTTTTTTTTAGTTTTTTATTGGTTTTTACCTTTATTTTAGCTTATTTTCAGTTTTTTTCCTTTTTTTTTAGTTTTTTTTTAGTTTTTAGTTTTTTTAGTTTTTTATCTTTTTTTTAGTTTTTTTAGTTTTTTAGTTTTTTAGCTTTTTTATTTTTTTTTTATTAGTTTTTAGTTTTTTTTGTAGTTTTTGCCTTTTTTTAGTTTTTTTAGTGTTTTAGCTTTTTTATTAGTTTTTAGTTTTTTTTGTAGTTTTTGCCTTTTTTTAGTTTTTTTAGTTTTTTAGCTTTTTTATTTTTTTTATTAGTTTTTAGTTTTTTTTGTAGTTTTTGCCTTTTTTAGTTTTTTCAGTTTTGACGTCACCTGATCCAGTTTTTTCAGGTGACGTCACCTGACACATCCATCCACACATCCACAGACAGACAGACAACTTATTTTTATATATATAGAAGATATATCTATCTATATATATAAAAATAAGTTGTCTGTCTGTGGATGTGTGGATGGATGTGTGGATGGATGTGTCAGGTGACGTCACCTGAAAAAACTGGATTAGGTGACGTCAAAACTGAAAAAACTAAAAAAAGGCAAAAACTACAAAAAAACTAAAACTAATAAAAAAAATAAAAAAGCTAAAAAACTAAAAAAACTATAAAGGTAAAAAACCAATAAAAAACTAAAAAAAAAACTGAAAAAACTAAAAAAAGGCAAAAACTACAAAAAAAAACTAAAAACTAATAAAAAAAGTAAAAAAGCTAAAAAACTAAAAAAACTAAAAAAACTAAAAAAAGGTAAAAAACTAAAAAAAATAAAAAATAAAAAAAAACTAAAAAAAAGGAAAAAACTGAAAAATAAGCTAAAATAAAGGTAAAAACCAATAAAAAACTAAAAAAAAAAAGGAAAAAACTAATAAATGACGACACTCAAAGAGAAAGCGACCAGGACAAAAGGAATGTTCGATTAGCAATCAACAAAGCACCGGGACACAGGGAGTATAAATGACGACCAGGACATAAGTAAAAAAAAAAAAACTATCTATATATATAAAAATAAGTTGTCTGTGGATCTGTGGATCGTGGATCAGGTGACGTCACCTGAAAAAACTGGATCAGGTGACGTCAAAACTGAAAAAACTAAAAAAAGGCAAAAACTACAAAAAAAACTAAAAACTAATAAAAAAAATAAAAAAGCTAAAAAACTAAAAAAACTAAAAAAAGGCAAAAACTACAAAAAAAACTAAAAACTAATAAAAAAGCTAAAAAACTAAAAAAACTAAAAAAAAGGCAAAAACTACAAAAAAACTAAAAACTAATAAAAAAAATAAAAAAGCTAAAAAACTAAAAAAACTAAAAAAACTAAAAAAAGGTAAAAAACTAAAAAAACTAAAAACTAAAAAAAAACTAAAAAGGTAAAAACTAAAAGAACTAAAAAGAAAAAAATAAATGACGACACTCAAAGAGAAAGCGACCAGGACAAAAGGAATGTTCGATTAGCAATCAACAAAGCACCGGGACACAGGGAGTATAAATGACGACCAGGACACAAGTAAAAAAAAAAATTAACAAAACTAAAAAGAAGGTAAAAACTACAAAAAAACTAAAAAGAAAAAAAAACTAAAAACTAATAAAAAAACTAAAAAATCTAAAAATCTAAATAAACTAAAAAAGAAAAAAAAGGAAAAAAATAAAGGAGAAAAACAAAACTAAAAAACGAATGTATATACAGACCGGTACACCGGGATACAAATGACGACCGGGACACAGGGAATATAAATAACGACCGGGACACAGGGACACAACTACAACGGGGACACCGGGGAAAACAGGGGGATATAAATGACGACCGGGACAAAAAAACTAAAAAGAAATAAAAACTAAAAACTAATAAAAAAAACTAAAAAATCTAAAAATCTAAATAAGCTAAAAAAGAAAAAAAAAGGAAAAAAATAAAGGAGAAAAACAAAACTAAAAAACGAATGTATATACAGACCGGGACACCGGGATACAAATGATGACCGGGACCCGGGACACAGGGAATATAAATGACGACCGGGACACAGGGACACAACTACAACGGGGACACCGGGGGAAACAGGGGGATGTAAATGACGACCGGGACACCGGGACAGGGAATGGTCGATTAGCAATCACCATCAACAAAGCTCAAGGGCAATCATTAGAATCATGAGGTATAGATCTGAATACAGATTGTTTTCCCATGGACCATTATATGTTGCATGTTCAAGAGTCGGTAAACCTGACAATCTATTTATATGCAAAGACAATGGGACAGCAAAGAATGTTGTATATTCGCAAGTTTTACGTAGTTAAAACCATATATATATATATATATATCTATATTCAAAGGTGGGACATAGGGACACAACTACAATGGCGCGTAACTATTATGGCGCGTAACGACTTACGCGCGCGGGGGGGCTTGGGGGGGGCGCGAAGCGCCCCCACCAACTAGGTGTTGGGGTGGCGCGAAGCGCCACCCCAACAGCTAGTATATATATATATATATATATATATATATCATGAAAAGAGAAATCACCAATGCAACAGCACAAACACATAAAAAAAAAAAAAAAAAAAAAAAAAAAAAAAAAAAAAAAAAAAAAAAAAAAAAAAAAAAAAAAAAAAAAAAAAAAAAAAAAAGTAATATATAGGCTATATTACTTGTTTTTAAGTCAACTAGA